>NC_141763.1:90104348-90408848 GCF_982258835.1 Parasteatoda tepidariorum | reverse complement strand
AATAAATTTAAATTTTTTTTATCTATTTCATATTTGGAATGCAATGGGATACTTTCTGGTTTTAAAAAATATCAATTTTCAGATGAATAACTTCGACAGAAATAAATAAAACTACAGCTGAAATTTTTATAAAGTAACATAAAACCTTAAGATGCAAGAAGTCATAATTAAAATAATATAATTAAAATAATAGGAAGTCCAAGAAAAAATAATAAGACAAAGTAAGACTACTCGAATAACGAATAAAATAAAAATGATAATAACTGTCCGAACATACGACAATTCAAGCATAAACGAGCTACAACTGCCAATGTTTTGAAGTAAGTAAGATGGCCGACGGTTAATTTCGCGGTTAACATTGCCGAGCTTTCGGCTTCACAAATTTCTGCTAGTGTCTCCTCCATCTACTCCTAGCTCCATGTATGAGTCAAACAGAAAATTCCTTTCTTATCTTAGATAGTCGTTTATAACTAGTAATTTTTAATAATACATATGTACAAAAAACCATTTTTTTTGAACCCCGATTTTACGAATGACCCCGATTTAACGAATAAAATTTCCGGTCCCGATGAATTCGTTAAATCAGGGTCCGACTGTATTTCATTTTATTTTTCTCTTTTTAGTTTTATTTTATTTTATAACCGGCTTTAAACAGCCGTAGCAATTCTGAGTTTATGACTATTAATGTTCTATAACCTTGTAGTTTTGAACCCAACCCAGAAGACAAGGTAACTCTAAGGGGATAACTATCCTTCGTGAAGTACCTTATTACGAAACTAATCCGCATTTGCGTTACATGGGGATGAAAACCGCGAAATTCTCACACGGTCAGCCCGACGGCAACGGGATTCTAACCCTTATCCCGTCTATCACAGAGAATATTTAAATCAGACTGTGATTGGTGGCCCTTGACCCTTTTTACCTCGGCCTTTTTTTTAATTTGGTAAATAATCAGCTTTTGATAATAAAGAGTCATTTAACAACATTATATTTTTCAACAAATATTGAAAATAAAGAGGACGCATAACGACTCTTTTTCTTATTTTTGTACGTAATAAGCTTTCGATAATAAAGAGTCATATAACAGCATTATGTTTTTCAATAAGTATTAAGAAATCACTTTACACTTTAATAAAATATGAGATACACACTTTAACTTTACTAGATTTTTCTAGTATGACGCAATAAAAGCTTGCGATTTGTGATTTTGAGTAATCAATGCAAAACTACACATTTGACTGTTTTTAAGTTTATTGAAATTTCATTTCATTATAGTTTAAACTTAACGAAATGATTTCTTAACATAAACCGGGGCGAGTCTACCCATTTTTTTCAGTTTGTCAACTTTCAAGTGGTCAAACTTTTGTAAATATTAAAGAAAAAAAAATAACTTAAATATCTTTATTTAACTTAATTAACTTTTTTAATTTAAAATAACTTAATTTTAATATAAACAAAGTTCTAAATTATATTATTATGCTTTATTAAAACTAAATACGAATGGGTAGACTCGCCCCGCGAATTCTGGCTTTTTGTTTACAACAGCAAAACTTACATTCTTTTTGGTTTTTTTTTCATATAAAATTAATGTAATCTTAGTCTTAGATAAGTTTATCACTTAACCAAAGTGAAAATAGCAATAATAATAATACACTTACGGAGCACCAACTAAACGTTTGCTGATTTTCAATACAAATCTCTCAAAAGACGTTTGAACAGGTCGGTTAAAAAGACACCAAATAAATAAAAACGGATCAAACTACTACAGCGCCATCTTCCTTAGAGACTGAACTAAGTCCTCCGTCGGTAAAAAAAAATTTATTTGCAATTTAAAATAGTGAAAATTAAATAAAACTAAAATGGGTAGACTCGCCCCTGTTTACGGTAGAAACAAAGACATTTATCAAAAACCTTAAAACAGATAACTGTATACTATTTAACTATCTTTCAAAAACTGTTGATTGTATTGGTATAATTTTGTCAGAAAAAATGAATAAAAAATCAAAGAAACTACACGCTATATTTCTCAAATTCTGATTGGGTGATGGTTTATACATGTTTCGAAAGATATTGCCGAATACAGTAAGTATCTACTATCAATTTATTTGTGAAAGAGGATTTGAAGGAATCTTTAACAGTATTCGCATTGCAAACTTATCTGTCCTAAATTATTTAAAGAAGTAATGTATAATAAGCCTTGATATATCTCTTTTATGAAGTAAAAAGAATATATTCCTATACTTTTTCCATTTAAAAAAATTTGATTTACTAATACTCACTTACAAACATTGATCATGCTGAAATTTGCCAAGTACAAATGATATCAGGAATCAGAAATGGGCCCAGTGCCAGCAGCTCGTTTATAAGCAAAATGGTGTGTTAAAGTTGAGCTAAGTCTCTCCACTTAAGTTAGAATGTTAATTAACGCGAAGTTAATTAAATACAATGCCGTATCACACATAGAATTTATTAAAACATAATTCATTCCTCTTCTATGTCTTTTACTTAAATTAGATTTGTTATTTGTTTTTCTGCTTTATTGTGTAACCGTGATAGATTTTTGTTTTGTGTACCTATCATTTTCAATTGATAATTAGTTTATTTATGTTCTACATGACTCTGTGCCTATTTTTGTGTTAAGTACGAAATATATACCGAAAGAATTGAAATCTTTGTGTAAGAACATAGAATGTATCATTTAAGAGAATTGATGCTTGTTGGGCTTGGCTTACTCGAAATAGAATGGGAAGAACAGTTGCTAACGTAAGCAAATGCCCCGTTTCAACAGCCAATCAGGATCGAGATATCCACACTGCGTCACTTGTAGGTATTCCATTAAGTTTAAAAAAAAAAAACATATTCCAACTGGCACTGACGTCATAAGTCACGTGTCTGTGTAACCGTGATCTTCTTCTTCTTCTTGAAGTGTAAGTACTCAATGGTTAGCATTCTTTTAACATAGGAATCAACTTTTGATTGGTTAGAGCAACAATCAAACAAATTACTAATATTATAAAATATTTATCTAATTCTATGGGTAACTCTTACTCTGGCATGCAGTTTACGAACTGGTGATAGGAGAGAGATTTAAAGTAGACAGTTAGGCAGTAGCTTACATAGACTTAAGTGATCCCACCAACAAGATCCATAAGAACGCCCAACCTCAAGGTCTGGTTTTTAAGGACAAGCGCCTTATCTGGGCGTCAGCGAGACGTCAACGTCCCGCTGACGCCAACAAAATACTGGTTTGTTAGCTCAAGGCCTGGTTTCTTAGAACTAGCGCCTTATCTAGGCGTCAACGGAAAGTTGACGTAGAGCTGACGCCAAAAAAATACTTTTTTGTTAGCTCAGCGTGAGCAGTCGGTCCAACGCAGACATTATCTCTCATTGCGCATGCGTTAGTAACTTAAACAAATATTTATTTTGAATTTTTATTGATATTGTTATTGTCGACCAGTGTTTCAGAGAACAAGTAATGACTTTGTCCAAGAAAAAACACATTATAACTGAGATAAATGAAGAGTGCTATGTTCAATGAAGAAGATATGTTTAATATCAAAATCTTGGCTGATTTCAATGTGCTGTTGGATGTTTTCCGCCATTGCTTCTGTGGTTAACGTCACGCAGTTATCCAACTGCAGTTGACTTGGACGGCAATTGTAGTTCAAGATGAGCGTTCAATGACGTATACTATCAAACTCACAAATGGACCAATCAGAGGTTAGCGCTGATTTCCAGCTGACGGCGTCCTGTCCTAAGAAACCAAGCCTTAAGACTTACCATAAAATAAATAAATAAATAAAAATAAAAAATAAAAACTTTATTTGTTGCCTTTATTATATACCCTATCTAATAAAGGCAACAAATAAAACTTTATATAATAAAAAAGGCGACTAAAGTTCAAAATTTTATTCGTTTAGTCAGGGCGGAGACACATGCAACTTTAATTCCATGAATTATTTTAACTTTCGTTTTTTAATATAATTATTCCATTACAGTTGTGAAAAATCAAATTCAGTCGCAAGAGCCAATATGTAAGAAAGAATGACTAACTCGTCTAGATAGCAATGTCAGTGCGTGAATTTATATAAGCTAAAGATTGTACTTAGTAGTACATATAAAACCTTCATAAGTCAGTCTTAAATCTTCTATTGTTAGTTGATTCTATCAACCTGGTTTTGATTTAATTTGAACGTAAAATATAACGCAGAATCCAATATCCAATACATTTTTTGTTTTTATTGCAATTTCAGACATTTAAAAAGTTCTTATCTGGATTAAAGTGGCTCTTGTGGTTGTATATTAAATCTTTAACTTTTTTTTTGTTTTGTTTTTGTGAATATGTGTTCATTACATTATTAATATTATTATTTTCGTTTTAATTTTGGCATGGATACACAAAAAAAAAAAAAAAAAAAAAAAAGAAAAACCTTTTTCGATCCAAGAAGCACGCATTATAAGTTTCAAAACAAAACAATCTGTAAGTCTATAGCATTTTTATTTGCGTTCTTTACACTATTTTGCGCTATTTATTTCAGCACAAAAGTACATTCCACACAAACAATATATTGAATATAGATATTGAATATAGATATTGAATACAGATATTGAATATAGATATTGAATATAGACATAGAATATAGTTATTTAATATAGATATTAAATATAGATATTAAATATAAATATTGAATATAAATATTAAATAGAAATATTGATATTGAACATAAATATTGAATAGAGATATTGATATTGAATATAGACACAAACTAGATAATGATAGATGCAAAATGATGTTGTAATAAAGCTAAATATGAAAACTTTTCTAAAGAAATGTTTTAAAAACTGTAATCTAACATTTCTCAAACCAAAAAACGTTTTTCTTTGACAATTCATGAATAAAAAGACACAAAAAAAACAACAATAATTTGTAAGGAAACGAAAATATTCATAAGTAAATATACTGAAAAAACTTGTTGAAAATTATTAATTTGCAGCGAAGCCTACATGTTCATTTCTAGTATTTCCAAACCGCTACCACAAAACATCTTCATTTGGCCTTTATTCATTACAACAATAAATTTACGACAAATCTAGCCAACGTCGAACGATTCGTGTTCTCTAAGATAGCTACTGTATTCTCTAAACCTCACGTATCATATCATGCCGAGTTAATCTTCATTCGAGGTTTAAAGCATAAATCATTTTTCGTTATCAAGCAAGATGGTATATAAAAAAAGAACGAATTTATCAGTACATACCACTAACCGTTGCCATCTAACAAGCTCAAAGTATCGTCTGACATAAATTCGACAAAACTTTGAATTAAGCCTAGTCTTCGAATGGCGGCCTGATGCCACCTCAATCGTAAATTGCTTATTATCTTAATTGGGGAGCAACTTTCTTGGGTATATTTCGGCTAACATTGTAGATTGTGACAACGATAGCGTCTTCAATGTTGTCCTCTTAAATAATACTTTATCAAAAATTATTGTAAATCCAGGTCAATGAAATTGCCATTGGCCATACTGGCTAGAAAAAAAAAATGCTTCTTCTGTATTGAGACTTTAAGGTATCTTTATTTGAATACTAATTAAGTAATGTACTGATTTTTTTATTGCTGATGCTTGATAAAAACATATGAAAATATCTAGATAAACTGAAAAACTGCGTGTGGTCATTCGTGACTAAATTTACTTCTGCGCTGAGGATTGCGAAAGTAGAAAGAAAAGTAATAATTAAAACACGATTCACGATTGGCAGAAGCCATTGATTAAGACACGATTCGTATAATTTTGCTTTAATTGACATTAATTGTTCGCATGATTGTAAATTGAATTATTTATCATTTCACGCCGATATGATATCGGGATTTTCGATCGTAGTCACCAACGAAAAAAATTGCTCAAGGTAAGAAAATGCTGCGTGTTTGTATTCATAACAGAATGCGCATCAGATAAGGAAAAAATCAGGTTCTTGTGATATGAATAAGGACTGATTAAAAAGTAATTCACTTATAAACACTGTCATGTCATTTTATTTTTGTCTATATGATTGTAAATAATAACATTTAACTCCGATATGGCACCGGCTGTTTTAATTCAAATTATAATATTATAATCAACTATCGTAATTAAAGTTAATCAAAAACTGGGTTCAACATTTGATGACCAGATATGCTTATCATAGGGTCAGAATTTAAAAATTGTAAATGGCAATTCTATATAATATCTATAATTTTCGAATTGGAAAAAAAATATTCGAAAAAAATATAATTAGAAAAATAATTATTAATATGTATTTTTCTAAAATTTGATAATTTTTTCTTGATTGGCATTTTACTTAAATGATTTCATAATAATAACCAAATTGTTAAATACATTATTGATTATTTGTTGATTAAAAACCTATTGTATCCTATTATGAATTTTTCCACTTGAAAAAAAAATTATTTGAAAAAAATATAATTGAAAAAATAATTATTAATATATATTTTTCAATATTTGATAATTTTTGCTTTATTCGCATTTCCATTAAATGATTTCATAATAATAACCAAATTGTTAAATACATAAATGATTATTGGTTGATTACAAACCTATTACAGGTTTCAAATATCATTACTGGATAAAATTCTAACTCGCAGAACCCCTATGATATTTACAAAGAACCTTAAGCGGAACATCGCCTGGGAACCTCTGATCTAGACCACAATCAATCCATCTCAATCTATTACCATATCTAGATAATATTCTCGTATAATATTTCATGGTTAAATAAACCTGCATTTATTTTAATCTTCAGGTCGTCAAGATTACCTTTACAACTCCATAGTTTATAAAATGTCCAAAATATAAGAACACTTTACAAAAATATCTCAATTAAATTTCCGTGGGCGAACCTGATCTGTTTCATTAGTATGTGAAAAAACTCCTTCATTTCATTAGATGTGATTAAAATTCAAAATGCTTCTTAACAACTTTCGTCGTATGTAATCTAAATAACTGATTAAGATTGCATGCGATAGTAAAAATTAGAATAGCTGAAAGTTTAACGTTATGGGAAAAAATGTAAAGAATAAAATGTATTTGATATAGACATTAGAATATTATGATTTTATAAATGAAGCATGTTTAAACATCAGTTTATTTCATTGCAAAAACGTTAAATATTTTTTACATATCATTTTACATCTAATCTGTACTACATGTCCGGAATTCTGATGTTCATTTAGCAGTATTCTTAAATTTATTACCAAATTGTGTGCTAACTGATATGGTGAAAAAAAATTTTTTATTAACTCGTATAAAATCATTTCCTTCTACGCATAAAATATGATAACGTGATGTAAAAATGAAAAGAAAAAAACAATACTGGCACTGGATTAGCGTTGCGTGCTTGACGTGAATTACCTATTCGGTTAATTTGTCGATGTATGTCAATGTTACTGTTAGTGGTTTTATATCCATTCTAATAAAAATAAAAAAAATTTGAAAACATAATTGAAACGCTTAACACTTGCTAGACTTTCAAAACATAAATTCTCATCAAAATTTAAAATCACTCGAATCACCATAACATTACCTTTGACATAAAAGTCTTAGAATACTAATTTGTAGGCTTTTTATTAACGTTTATAAGCAATTCTACAAATAAACGCCAATTAGGCAGCCAAAAAAATAATAATATTTTTTTGGTGGGGGCACGCTATTTCTACATGAATTTTCTTCTTTTTTACACCCTAAAAAAAGAAGAAAATTCATGTAGAAATAGCGCCCCCCCCCACACACACAATTTTTTTTGGCTGTCTAATTGGCATTTATTTGTAGAATTGCTCTTATAAGTTTAACTCATCAAAAAATTGAATTAATAAAATTATATGGTTAGTAATATGGCTTGATGAATTATGTACTGTATAATTGTCAGTGTTTAGCTTTTCGGACATTTTCTTTCTTTTAATTTAAAAAAACTGATTTAGAGGCAGCTGAAAATCTTTTTTAAAAAAAATTGCACAAAGGTGTTTATTTTAAATCGAAAACAAACCAATGTAGAATGTTAAACTAACTTCAAAGAGATGCTGGTCGCAAAATCGTATGAGGATGGTTTTGTCAGAAAAAATGAACATGATCCAATCTATGATCCGCTTACCACTGTGGATATTTTACTTCAGCACTGTGGTTGGTACGAGCCAGGTGTGGAATTCGTATCAACCAGCCATCCCTGGGATTTGAACCCGATTCACGTTATTAGAAGGCGAACGCTCTATACCCTGAGGTACCACGTCTCTGCTACTTAAGCCACTCTCTAATACCAGTAAACAAGGTTGAAATCAAGCATATTTTTATGGCAGAGATTACGTTTCTTGTTTTTCCAGTGGCGCAATCAACCGTCAACAATACGGTCACACACGTCACAGTCCGTTTTACAGAGAGAATCCAATCATACTTCATTCATTCATCCACAGATGGCAATTTTGACCTTGAACCAGAGAATGATAAATCTCCAATTCAGTATTCCCAGGGGTATTTTTATTTTATTTAATTTTATAACCGCTGTTGAATAGCTGACACTATTAATTGGGATTCTCGACTACTAATATTCACCTCCGTAGCCTTGTAATTTTGAACCTAATCCAGAAAACAAGGGAACTCCTGGATCAAGTATTGAGAGAAATTTGCCTTCGTGGAGGACTTTTTGATGGAACTAACCCACATTTGGAACTAACCCAACTGATGGAACTAACCCAAACTACGAAAACCTTCCACGGTTAGTTTGACAGCAAGGGACTCTAACCCATGATCCGTCTACCACTGAGAAATATTTTTTGTCACCACTGTGGTGGGTGCAAGCCGGGTGCGGAATTCGTATCGACCGGCCGTCGCTGGGATAGATTTGACGTGCACCAGCCACCATTTATTTATTTCAAATGGCAGAGATGAATTGACATGTTAAAAAGCAAAAAACACAGGAACAAAACAAGAAAGTAAAAAGTCATTTCCTCAGGAGCGCTCTAGCCTCCCAATATCGCTCGGTCGGTAGACAACGACCCGCGGAGGGCCCTGCAGCACAGGATGTGACAGCCATCCAAAACAACCCAGTCACCATTTAATACACGAGAATTCTTTCCCCGGCGGGATTCGAACTTTCGATCTGTAGCTTCTGGAACATCTTTTCACTTTTACCCTAATGTTTATTATCAAATGTAAACAGCTTAGAAAACTCATATATTTCTTAAAAAATAAATTATGGACGGTTGTTTTTAATTTATTTGAATCGAAAACTTTAGTGTAACGTAGATTTAAGATCACAGGATTTTCGCGATTTACTGCTACTGTTTAAACTTGCATTTAAATCTAAACTGAAAATTGTGTTGCCGTTATTGAGACTCTGAAAGTGTGTTTGTTATCAATTGCCCTGACCAGGTAATTTTATTAAAACATACTTATATTAATTTTTTTTAATCTTAATCCTGTTACTAATAATTTGATTTTAGAAGTAAATGAACAAAGATTAAACCTTTCAAAAGAAAAAAAACGATTAAATAATACAAATAAAGGAAGAAAAAAGCAATGATTAAGCTTTTCAAGTAGAAAAAAAAATGATGACGGAACATTTGAAATAAAATGCATATCTTTATAAAAGTAATAAAGAAATTTATGTATAAAAACTAATATAAAGTTTTAAAATATCATCTGTACAAGTAATTGTTTAAAAATTGTCCTTTTATGCACTGATAAAATAAAGGAAGGAAAAACTGGAGATGCTTACATTTTCCTTTTACGTATTGATTGAACTATATATTTTTATTTGTTTTTCTTATTTTATTTTTTGTGTGTATCTTTTTTACATAGTTGAACATTATTCATTTTAACGCATCGAGCACTTTACAATGCATTACAACTTGAACCCCAAGACAAAAATGAGAAAGATGCACCACTTTTTGACACGTTTCAAAATAAAGTTTTAAATAATAATTTTAAGATTTCATACATCAGTTTTTTTTATACAATCTCAATAACATAGGATCATAATAACACATAATAATTATTAAAGACATTATTACATCATGTAAAATGTTAATATTAACAATCACAAGAGGAATTTTTTTTTCGTAACTTTAATACTTTTAAATTAAAATTAACAAACCCATTTATTTATACTGCAGGGTTTTTCCTCAAAATTCTAATTTTAAACATCAACTAATCGAGAATGTAAAATATTAATTTTATATGTTAATAACATGTAAAATGTCAATTTTATTTTCTTATGTGCTTCTTTTTTACATATTTGAACATTATTCACTTTAACGCATCGAACACTTTACAATGAGTTACAATTTGAACACCGAGACAAAAATGAAAAAGCTGTACCACTTTTTCACACGTTTCTAAAAATGTAGTAAACAATTTTTTTTCTTCAATTTTATAGATCAGTTTTTTTTTCATACAATCTCAATAACATAGGATCATAATAACACTGAATAATAATTATTAAAGATATTATTACAGCTTGTAAATGTTAATATTAGGAATCACACGAGGAATTCTTTTGGTAACTTTTATATTTTTAGATAAAAATTAATAAACCCGTCTATTTATACCTCAAGGTTTTTCCACTAAATTCTAATTTTAAACATCGACTAATCGAGAATGATACCCGTTATCAAAACCTCCAACGTGCAAAGGAAACGGCATTAATTTTATACACGTTTTTAATTTTTATATAAATCTAGTGAAAATAGGAGTTATCTTACTAATATTTCCCCAAAGCTTCTCTTATGCATACGGATAAAAGAATGTGAAATCTGTTTGGGTGGCATTAATTTAATATTCTCACCGTATCTCTGAATGCTTACTTATATAACTTTATTTAAATGTTACTACCTTATATATCCATTCCTGTTTTCATTTTTCTTATCATTTTAAAACTTTTTTTTAATAATTGTAGGCGAATTTTTTTACTTCCTCTTTCATTACACGCGACAAAGAAAATATGATAAGAATACAAATGAGCTGATTAAAAATTGTTTCTGTATATAGATAACAATAAAAAACTTGCACATATCTACTAGCTATTATAATTATTGAGATTTACATGATTTCATTTTAGTTTAACTACCTTTAACGGCTATTGTTTGAATAAACCTCGGACATCTTAAAAAAATAATAATAATAAAATAAAAAATAAGAAAATAAAAAATAAAAAATAAAAAAACTGCAAGGGGCTGACCACCTTCGCTCGCAATCTCTCACCGACCCCAGGAAAAGGTTTCGCTGTTCCTTTTGGACTTAAGTCTAACGTATATACTATATTGCGTAAATTCGGATTTGAGTCTAACGTAGATTCAGATTTGAGTCTACCGTAGGTTCTATATAACGTTGATTCGGATTTAAGTCTAATGTAGATTCTATCTAACGTAGTTCGTATTTGAGTCTAACATAGATTCTATACAACGTTGATTCAGATTTAAGTCTAATGTAGATTCTATATAACGTAGATTGGGATTTGAATCTAATGTAGATTCTATGTAAGGTAGATTGGGATTTGAGTCTAATGTAGATTCTATGTAACGAAGATTCGGATTTGAGTCTAACGTAGACTATATACAACATGGATTCAGGTTTGAGTCTAATGTAAATTCTATGCAACGTAGATTCAGATTTGGAGTCTAATATAATCCAGATTTAGATTTTGATTCCATTGGAATTAAATTTACTCATTTTGATAGGTTACTATTGCAGCTTCATCCATGAAACTCTTTTTGATGTTTTTAATAATTTTTGGTAAGTAAAAAAAGAAAAACTTGTTAAATGTTTTTGCGTAATATCTATATTTCGCTGTGCTACTGATAATTAAATCATTAAATCCAATCCATTATTAATTACTATCGATAATCAAGAATTTGGTTGCAAGGATGGGGGATGTTGTTTTATGTATGGCAACCCGAGCATTTCACGGTGCTACATCGCGCTGTGTTTTTATATTTTAATTACGGTTTTATATTATATTTTTGTTGTGCTATGTTTTTGTTATATTTTTTATATCTATGCATGTTTTTTTATGCTCTTATTTTGTTTCCTTGCAAACTTTTTGGTGCCATTTAATCTAACTGGGCATTGCGCGTACGATTCAACAAAAATAAAATTCTCAATTCAGTGCAGTACATAACGTGTTGGTGCAGGATGGATATCCCACCAGAGACTTAGGATAGATATCCCACTGAAGACTTAGGATAGGAATCCCACTGAAGACTTAGGATAGGTATCCCACTGAAGACTTAGGATAGGTATCCTACTGAAGACTTAGGATAGGCATCCCACTGTAGACTTAGGATAGGAATCTCACTGATGACTTAGGTATCCCACTGAAGACTTAGGAGAGGTATCCCACAATAAACATAGGATAGGCGTCGCTCTGTAGACTTTGGAAAGGCATCTCACTGAAGTCTTAGGACAGGTATGCCAATAAAGACTTAAGATAGGTATCCCACTTTAGACATAGGATAGGCATCCCACTGAAAACTTAGGATGGGTATCCTAATGAAGACTTAAGATAGGTATCCCACTGAAGTCTTAGGAAAGGTATCCTAATGGGGACTTAAGATAGGTATCCCGCTGTAGACTTTGGATAGATATCCCACCGGAGACTTCGGCTGGGCACACCACAAGTGCGCCCTATGTCTTTGACTTAACACATAAAATTTAAAATTATAATATAAAACAGAAACTCTCTAGTTAAGAGATATTCGAATATTTATAACATTTACTTTATTTAAATTTAAGATAATGAAAATCATAAGTACTATGAAGAGGTGTAACTTAGAAAGAGTATTGAATGGAAATTGTATGCACTTACCACATTAAAATGAAATGCATCTTAATAATACTAGAAACGAGCAGAATATCCTATAATAATTATATTCAAAGTTTCATTAAGGTTATAATTAGTTATAAAGTGAAATAGAAAAAATTATTCAACCAAAAATATTCGAGCACAAATCAGATACCGTAAAATTTCAATGTTCTTAGTTATTTGCTGGGCTATAAAATTAATTCTATTATTACACTGGGGGAAAAAAGTACGTTTAAAACTACCAGAATAAGGTAAAATTTACCGTATTTCTGACTTTATGTGAAGCAGCTTGTACGTTTTGCGGAAGTGCTTTGGTAATGATTTTGGTAGAATTAACAAGGAAATATAGTTTTTTATGACGTGATAAATTTCGGTAATTTTATCAGGATACCTTATGGCATAACATAAAAACAATTTTTCGGTTACTTTTCAGTTATGGATTTTTTACTAAATCTGTGGCAATGAGAGCTATAATTTTGAAAACCAGAATTTCCGGTAAACCCTTACCATTAAAACGGAAAAATAACAAAACGCAACTGAATCCAAATGAATGATTTAAATACCGTACATTTTGGTCTTATTAACCAGAACTTTTTCTTTTTTCTTTACCAGAAATATTATTGCCCTACATCACGGTAATTCCACTGGAATTCAACCTCGTCATTTTTTAAAGTGAAAAAAGTTTTAAAGAAGTTCATCGAGATTTAACTTACGAACCCTGCAGCATTTCAAGCTTTACTATTTCAATCAGACGGACGAGATAACTCGTCTTCCAGGAATATTCACTGTGTGCTAAAAAACGAGATAACTCGTCTTCCAGGAATATTCACTGTGTGCTAGAGATGAGATAACTCGTCCTCTGCACGAAGTTCAGCATTACAGCAGCGTTTCCAGCGACTTATTTACCAACATTTAGTATAGATTATTATTTTAATTTTATTATTTTTATGCCTGTAAACACAAAGTGAGAATTGTTATTGATTGCAATTAATTATTATTTTTAAAGTTTAAAAAAAAAACATGTTTTAAAGAAATTTGCCTTTCGTTTCGATTTTAGCGCAGAAGAGGAGACAAATGAAAGTTTTAATGAAGTGTAAGACAACTTAATCTGTCATCGTACTTCCTAAGTAAGTCTTGGTGATACTGGCAAAGTACGAAAGATCAAAAGTAGCAGTTGCATATATCTGAGAGACTAGATGATAAATCATTATTCTTCATCACATTTCTCAAGATTGGTTTCTCTTTTATTTCACTTGACAAAATGTTGCGCACGCAAATAATTTCTGAGCTTGTCCCATCGCAATACATTACGCAAAATATACAGTACATATATTATATACATTACAATCAAACATCGCAATTACATCGCAAAATATACATTACATTATATACAGTACATAACATATATTTCGCAAAATATACATTACATTATATACATTTCACGAAATTTAGTAGCTGATTCCACGAATTCTGTATCTGAGTATTCTGTGAAAGTTTTGGGACTTACAAAGTTAAACATGTTGTTGATGAAAGCCATGCAAGAATTTGGTTTACCATTATATGCAGGCCTTTCAATCTCGCACATATAAATCAAAAACTGGATGATGATAATAGCAGGGCTGTTGTTCTTTCGAACATAATTACTGTCACCTTTTTTTCCCTAAAATAAGCAAATATGTCACACACAACCAAGCAATCCAGCAAAGAGGTATAGAATTTAGAGCATTTAAATTTATATTCTAAAAAAAAAAATTAAAATTAGAAGAATCAAGTTTATCTTCCTCAAACGATACAGAAATTCTGAACCTTCAAAACAATCTTTTACAAAATATATAGAACTTACGAGCCTTTAAGTTTGCAAAAGATATAGAACTTACGACCTTCAAATTTATTTAAATAGTTCTAGTTAACAAGGTATTTTTAAGCACATTCGCTAAGGAAAATAAAAAAAAGCCACAGTTTAAGTGCCTTACACTTGTTGCAATACACTATAATTACTATAATACTGTACTATAATTTCAAACCACATGTATAATATTACCGTTATTTGAACTTTAGAATGATCAAACAACTAAAATATTTCGAAAATTATTAAAAATTTTTTGAAAATCGCCTAGACGAAATTTTTCCAACTAAATAAAAATTATCAAAATCAATGCCTCATTCTTAATTTTTTGGTGAACCCAGATAATGCGCATTGGAGTGAGTTTTTAAGCATTAAAAAAACCAAGCACTTTTCATTTTCTCAAAACTATGGCTTTTCTCCTTAGTGCCATTTTTAAAATAAACATAGAGGTTAAAGATAGGCTAAATTTGACCTAGCAGTCATGAGTAACTGTTGCACACTCACAGCAGTTATGAAAACAGCATATTTGCAAAGAAAAAGCATAATTTCATGCGACTACAGAGCCCTTGAAAAACAGCCTTACTGAATAAACAACTACCAAGAATAACTGTTGCACACTCACAGCAGTTACAAAAATAGCATATTACTTGCAACAAAAAAAGCATAATTTCATGCGACAACAGAGCCCTTAAAGACAGCCTAATGAAATTACCAATTATAACTGTTGCACACTCACAGCAGTTACGAAAATAGCATATTATTTGCAAAAAAATGCGTAATTTCATGCGACAACAGAGCCCTTAAGAACAGCCTTAATGAAATTACCAATAATAACTGTTGCACACTCACAGCAGTTATGAAAATAGCATATTATTTACAAAAAAAGCATAATTTCATGCGACAACAGAGCCCTTAAGAACAGCCTTAGTAAAATTACTAATAATAACTGTTGCACACTCACAGCAGTTATGAAAATAGCATATTATTTGCAACAAAAAAAAGCGTACTTTTGTGCGACTACAGAGCCCTTCAAAAACAGCCTTAATGAATAAACAATTACCACCCCAACAAAACGTTTCCAAAAGAATCTGATGTTTTGCAAGCGTAACATCAGTCCCATTTCCTGGCGTTGAAAAAAAAATATCTGATAACCCCACTTCAACGGTGTTAACCCGTGGCGTTATTCCAATGATGAACGAACGCTATTTCGCCGCCCTTAAATCTTACCCGTGAGATCTTCATCAAAACTCAACAATATTCATATACTCTATTATATTTCGATCCCCGCAACAAACCACCTGCCCCCCTTACCCCGTGTACCATTCACACCAACCCACCACATGATTGTAGCGATGAGTTAGTGTTATTACCTTTCATATAGATATTTTTCCACCATAACCATGACAAAGCATGGGGGCCCAATAATGTCACTTCTCCCCTCGGCCATTGTGGTGATTGTGTAAGCTATGCGAGTAATGAGCAGATCTGAGAACGCAACCCGGTGTGATATTTGTGGCTTTATATTTAGATATCTATGCATGTCTCGAAGACACACTGCAAGATTTGTCGGCGTGGCCGTTTAACCTGTCGTTTCTTCACAATGGTTGGTAACTAAGGTGGATGTGTTGTATTCTAGTACCTTCTTTAGAATGATTTACCGTCACTTAGGGACTAAGAACTTCCTTTTGGGGTCAGTGAGAAGGTTTTAAATTGCGAGTTTACATCTAGAACTTATAAAAAAATTATTTGGCTGTGATCTTGAGAAAAGAAACCGAGAAATAAATTACGGTGTTTTTTTCTTTCAACCAAGGGAAAACTATTACTTAAGAGGACGCTTTGCAGCGCGGGAGAAACTTTTTCATGGCATCTTCTGTTTCACCTGCATTTTAAAATTTGTAGAATAAAAAAAATAAAAAAATGTGAGTTCAGATGAAGGTAAAGTAAGCCATAAGTTTCAAGTGCTGAAAAAAGAGCCGTGATAGCTCAGGGGATAGAACGCTCGCCTTCCAATCAGGCGACACGGTTTCGAATCCCAGTCGATGACACGTCGATACGAATTCCGCATCCAGCTTGCACCGACCCCAGTGCTGACGTGAAATATCCTCAGTGGTAGACGGATCATGGATTAGAGTCCCTTTGCCGCCAGGCTAATCGTGGGAGGTTCTCGTAGTCTTCTTCTCCATGTAAAGCAAATGCTGGTTAGCTCCATCAAAAAGTCCTCCACGAAGGCAAATTTCTCCCAATACTCGATCCAGGAGTTCCCTTGTCATCTGGATTGGGTTCAAAATGACAAGGCTACGGAGTTGAACATTAGTAGTCGTAAACCCATAAAATTGGGTCGGCAGTTCTACCACAGTTATAAAATAAAAAATAGAAATTTAAAAAAAAAATTTGCTGAAAAGAAATTTTTAAAATATCGAAATTAAAATAAATTATAGAAGGATAACTTAGGATAACGCAATGTCGAAGTTCGCTTCCAACAATTTGTATGCATATTGATATTTTTTCCTAAGCGATTGAAAACTTCATGGCTTATTCTTGCCGAACACACTTTTTCTATACTTGAAATTTTAAATTACTTTTGGAATTAAAACAGAATTTGCGAAGAAAAGCTTCTCCGGCGGCATGTGTCTTCTTAAGAGGACGTTCTAGCACAGGAAAAACTTTTTATGGGGAATTCTGGTTTACCTGCATTGGTATTTTAAAGTTTTGAGAAAAGTGAATTCAGATAAACTCAGAGAAAATAATTAAGTTTTAAGCGCAGATCTTGTTTTTTTTTTCTTTTTCAAAATATTAAAAGTCAAACAAATTATTACAAGATTACTTCCCTACTACTACGTAATCCAAAGTAATAGCATCGAATTTGTTCACAATTAGATATTTAGAAAACACATTCAGAATTTAAAACTCCATGGTTAATTCTAGGATGAACTGAACTTACTTTTTCTATACTTTAAATTTTAAATTATTTATAAAGGGAAAAGATAATGAGCTCTGAAGAGTATCTCCGCTCAGTGTAAGAAGGTCCTCAATGACATTTTGAGTTTTGTACGGAAAATATCCCATTTTATTCCTTTTTATTGACACAAATTCACTGCAAAGTTTTCAAATTCCACTGATCTTATTGGCTGAAACGGATGATGACCTAGAAATTAACGAATATCACTGTTCCTTACTATTCCAGTACGTTCCTTGTTTGCAGATGAAAATTAAAAAAGGACCAACCGAAAAAACTTTTGATCTAATGACCGGATCTTCACGTTCTAGGTCTCAATCGTAATGGTTCAAAGGGATGACCTACTAATTAATTATTGCAGACGATATTTAAAGTTATAAAATCAAACACAAAAACGTACTTTTTCTGAATAAACATGTATTTTTTTTCAAACGGATTCGGATTTCTGACTCTCAACATATTGGGGGTAGGCATAATCTAGAAAATAGGGTCCTAATAGTTTGGAAAGCGGTCTACAGTTCGGACCCCTTAATGTTAATTTTACTTAGAGCATAACTCACCATATCTCATTAACTTTTTAAGAGAATTAAAACAATTTTGCACACAATTGTATAGCTTGTTTATTCAAGATAATTCTATGCAAAATATTCATACACATATATTCTTTAATTATCATATCCTGCATTTTTCAGATACAAAACAAGGAAACTTTCTGTACAAGAAAGATAATTGATGCGAAATTTCCAACAATGAAATAATAGGGAGAAAAACTATTTAATTTAATATTCGCACAGATGACGAATCACCATATCTAACCTTGGATCCTCCTCTACCGGATTTGCTGAATAGAACAATATATTAAAAAAAGTAGTATTGTTATAAAATTTTAAAATATGAAATATAGTTAGAATGACTATCTAATTTACTATCCATGTTGATGAATTTCCTATTTCCCTACTGAAATCTACTCTTCTGTACCTGTTGAATAGAATACAAAAATAAATAAATAAATAATATTTTTGCAAAATTTTCAAAAAATGGAATATTTATCATATTGATTATTTAATTCAATATTCCTGCTGTCAATGAATCACCAACTTTTTTCTTCTTCCTAAATTAACATCTTCTGAATCTTCTAGATACAAAAAGTGTATACAAGAAAGAATATTGTTACAAAATACTTTTCAGCAATAAAAAAAATGGCGCAATAACTATTTAATATACGTACAGCAGCCGAACAACCAATCCACATTCTGGATACAACATACAAAACAAGGGATAAAACTTTCAACAAGTCAGAATATTCTAACTATTTAACATTTAACACGTGTCATTGATGTACTGTCAATTTCCCATCTTTTTTCTCTCATTAGTTCTTGTAAATTTCAACCAAAACAGAAAGAAAAGGAAAAACTACCGAACATTAAAAAACAGAAATAGTAAACCCAATTTAAATAAAGGAAAATTAAAATATCAAAATTGTACGAAATAATAGTATACTCTCGATATCTAATAGTTGAAGGGACGTTAAAATATCTTGAAATAGCGATAGTTTTCGAAATAACAAGTTCAGAACTAAATATGTTCTAAAAAGTAGAAAAAAAAACATATTCTAAGAAGTAGAATTATGAAACATAAGAATAACTACTACTATATATGTATGTAATGATAGTTGACTATAAGTCTAAATAGAACAATGATAATTTCATTTTTATAAGTGTGACAAGAACAATTATGCATTAAATTGAAGAGAATTGGTTTGTAATGAACTTACATTGTGATTTTTCCAAAAAAATTCAATTTCTGTTTCGAAAAAAAATTCGACACAGCAAGATTTTGAGAAGAAACTCTTCGACATCGGAATTAAAGTTAACATTAAGTGGGTATATAATGCCTTGGGGAAAAACTATTTTTCGATATAGCAAGGTGTTCAAGATATCGAGAGTATACTGTATACTAAAACTTTTGAATAGCGACTGATTGATGTAAAATAGTATTCTTATTAAATTATTGTTACTTAAATTCCTAATTACCCTATCTCAGTTCATCCGAGCTACTGCACAGTATTAAATGTCCTTCATGTTACAAAAGAAAAAAAAATTGCTAAGTTGAAAATTATAGAGCTGTAAGTCAGCCTTAAATGGTATTTGTTCACGCACCAGTAAGAATGCGCCCTAGTCTAGTGAAGCGGTGATAGTACTCCGCTGTGGCAGAAGCCCGAACTTGCCGAACTGTGACCAAAATCCACTATTTATTGTCCTCTGACAACGAAATTGATCGATTATGGCACGCCTTACACCCAATTCACATATTTCTAAAGATTATGAACTTCGGAAGAATGGTTGCACAAAATCGAACATGAGTTGGAATAAAAGTTAAATTCACTACGATGGCGCCAACAAAACTGCCGGCCATGATTAATAGTATATCTTGGGTTGTTTATTGGTTTTATGGTCCTGACATTTAAGAAAGTTATATTTCGATCTCTTCGAATGAAAGGTTATTCTATCCGAGCTATGGCATGCTTGTGCTAACATTTGAATTTGCATTTATATTTTAATTTTTAAGTTTAATGTATTCGCGATCGCAACGCTCGAGTACGCCGTCTAGCGGGAGCCTGTAAATATCGGACATTAATTTATCACGTTTTCATTTAGTTCCATCAAAGTCATTGACTGAATCAGACGCCATTTTTTAGCAGCAAATAGGAAACAAAATTTCCCTAAGGAAAAGGCCGAAGAACTTGAAAAAAATCTCCAGAATATTAGTAAATCTTTCAGGAACAGAACACGCCAAACATTTGAAGAAAAATTCTTCAATAATTTTTAATTTCTATTATCAACAAACTTGCAACTGATGACTTCCGATTTCGGATACTGTTACAGATGTGTGTATTAAGGTAAAATGCATTTCTTCTGTCTTCAATTCATTACGAATTAAAGTGAAGTCAACATTGCTTTCGTCATTCCAGTGAATAAATATGAATTCAGAACATACAGAATTGTAATAGTTATAGAATAGTATATATTTCTGTATCCATATAATTCGGAAAACAACAATAAAAAATTATCCAAGTTACTTGAAATAGTGCCATTTCTGCTGATTCTTAATTAATTTAAATCGTTTTCTTGGTAAGTTTTTTTTAATTTTGAAAGAATAAGTTCAACTAAAATTCAGCTATTCTGTTTTTAGCTACATATTCAAATTCATATCAATTATAAAATTTTGCTGTGTAGTATGTTATCTAAAAGTAATGAAGGTATAAACTATGTATCTATTATTTGAGAATAAAGCTTTCAAACAAGGAACTTATCATTTTGGAATTCTCCGGGAATCATAAATCAGGTAAGTGCAATGATTTTTACAATAAAAAATTTGCTTGTAAATATTTTTTTTTCATTTGATGATGGTTCTCTACACTACAGAAGAACTATAAGAATAATAAAAAAAGAAACAATATGAAAGTTTTTATTTCAATGTAAAGAATTCTTAAAATCGTTTTTTTATCCTAAGAATTCTTTATTTTCCGTTTTTTAGTTTATAATTTTTTGATAAAAATTGTTCTCAAAAAACTTTTTTTGAAAAATTAAATGGTATAACATTATGTGTTTATGTATACTTCTTGTATATTCCAATGTTTGAAGTAATATGATTCAGAAAAGTATGGAATAAAAATTCGGTACTAACGTATTAACGCCACCGCCGCTACAGATTTGGCGGTTTTTAAGTGCCGCTAATCTACACTTAAAATTTTTGCGACAATTCATAAAATAAAACACTTTATTTAAAATCAAAATAGTCAATCGGATTTCGGTGGAAAATGAGCCGATATAGAGTTTAGCATAGATTCAAAACAATCATATCGCCATATGAACTCTGATGAATAAGATTCCAAATGAAATAACATTTCCAAAACGTACGTTTACCAAGATAAAGTTTTATGTTGTGGGAATTGGTACATTTTCGTTTTTTCGGTAAAATATTTCCCTCCTGAAAAAATAAAATTGCATCTTGTTTTGTTTTTGGCAAATCCCAAAGACGAATATTCGTAGCACTAAAAATGGCGACAAAAAAGAATTGTCTTTTTTTTTTGTTTTTGTTTCGTCAGCATTCTTTATTTTACGTTTCTTAGTTTCTAAATAATGATTTTTATTGAAACTTGAAATTTTTTGATAAAAATTATTGTCAAAAAACGTTGTTTACAAAATTAAATTTCATAAAATTATGAGGCTTATGTATACTTTTTGTTCATTTTAATTTTTGAACTAATATGATTCTTAAAACTATAGAATGTAAAGTTTAAATGGGCCTTTCATGTTATATCATTAAATTTAGTAATACTATTTCTCGGGCATTAGGTTTTAACTCTTATAAGAATATACATATTTTTTTCTGTTAATGTACAAATATTTTTCCGATGTGTTTTGGATGTTCCTTCTCTAATAAAAAGAGATACCATTTTGTTTTCGGTTGTATAAGAAAGAAGATCAAGCATTTTTATTTTTTAAATTTAATAAGCCACATTAAAGAAGGAACGTTGCAATGCTACACGCTACATTAACGACGTCTCCAGAGTAACTGAATGACGGTTCATATAGAAATCGCAGGTAAGCGTCTCATACAACAACGCCCCCTATAGTTCGTTGCGATCGCGAATTGAGTCAGAAGAAGAGCTTTCTAATTTTGTATTTTTGAGATATTGTTTCTGAGGAATAGTTTTAATATTTGTGGATTCTCGAAATCTTGCATCATACGAATAGTTTTCCTATTTAGTATTGTAAAAATATTTCTTTATAAGAATAGCTTTCATACTTTAATCTTGAAAAATATAAGTTCATTAAAAAATCTTTCTTAGTTTGTATTTTCAAAATATTGCTCATTAGAATAGTCAATTTTATATTCGTTAAATAGTGCTTCTCAGAATCAGCTTTTATCTCACGAATTTTCAAACTATTTTCATATGATTGTTGTTGTTGTTGCTGTTGTTAATTTACGTCGCACAAGAGCTGCACAATGGGCTATTGGCGACGGTCTGGGAAACATCCCGGAGGATGATCCGAAGACATGCCATCACAATTTTGATCCTCTGCGGAGGGGATGGCACCCCCGCTTCGGTAGCCCGACGACCTGCGCGCGAAGTCGAGCACTTTACGGTAGCACAGTTTAACGAGGACCAATACCGCACACCCTCGGTCCCTACGCAGACTGATCCAAGTGGGTCACCCACCCGCACACTGACCGCAGCCAGTGATGCTTGACTTCGGTGATCTAATGAGAACCGTGTCTTAACGATCAGTCCACTGCGGGACATTTTCATATGAATAGATTTCCTATTTTGCATATTAAAAATATTTCTTTATAAAAATAGTTTTATATTTTGATCTTGCAAAATACTGCTTCATTAAAAAGGCTTTCCTAATTTGTATTTTCAAAATATTGCTTCATTAGAATGGCTCTCTAATTTTAATTTTCATATAATATTATTTCTGAAGAATATCTTTTTAATTCTGTATTTTTAAAATTATGATTGATACTATATCCTTGGTTGTTTGTCGGTTTCATGGCACTGAAATTTTGGGAAAGTTATAAATCGATCTCTTCGAATAAAATGTTCACTTATGGGAGCTACGGTATGTTCATGCTGACATTTGAATTTGATTTAAAATTTTTATTCTTAATTCGATTGAATTTAGTCGGAAGAATAGCATTCCAATTTTGTATATTCAAAATATTGCTTCTGAGGAATAGCACTTGCCTGCTTCTGATATAGATGCTCGTCACTTATGGCCTATCGCCGATCTGTTTACAATATTACAAACTGTACAATGTGGATATTGCATAACAAACTAATCAAATAACCGAATAAACAAACGCATGCGCATTACCAAAAAAAAGAAGAAGAACCTATTAACTCCTGTCCTTCATTAGTTACCATCGAATTCCTTGATTAGAAGACAAACATATCCATGCGGAAATATCAGTAGTCAAATTACCAATAATTTCTCCTCCGCTGATAAGAAACAAAACTTATCTCTCTTCTTCATCGACTTTGCACACGTGTTTGCTCGCTTTGTAATCGTCGGAGAAAGACTAACGACTGCCAATACCAAGAATCGCGAATTCAAAATTAATCGTCGGGCATAAACACAACCGATGAGAGAAAAGTTGAACCGCGAAGTGAGCACTCGTTAGAAGTCGATTCTTGAAATTGCTTTTGGCTATTTATGTTTGAAGGATTTGTTAATGACACCCATTTATAGATTGATTTATAGGTGATATTTCTGAAAAATTCACTTTCTTAGAGATTAAATATAATACATATACACGTTTTTTTCTCTCCTCTTGATAGCATTTTTTTTAAAAAAACGAAAAAGCATAAAATGTTTATATTTTAAGAAAAATTCTTCGACAGAAAATTTTTGATTTTTCTCCAATTGCAACACATTATCTCTCTTTATACCCCATTTACAATATGTCCATAATTATACAATAATATTAATTTACAATACTCCATCTCCTATACGTAAACACCATATATGGCAACGTTACTTTTAATAAGTAACGAGTAAAAGTACAAGTATTTTTAAAAAAAGTAACGAGTAAAAAGTAAAAAGTTCTTATTTTAAAAAGTAACGAGTAAAAAGTAAAAGTACAAGTACTAAACAGAAAAAGT
The DNA here is from genome assembly GCF_982258835.1 of Parasteatoda tepidariorum. Lineage (NCBI taxonomy): Eukaryota > Metazoa > Arthropoda > Arachnida > Araneae > Theridiidae > Parasteatoda > Parasteatoda tepidariorum. Next base: position 90,384,524 of record NC_141763.1, on the reverse strand, counting down.
AACGACTTAAAAGTACATTTCTAGGAAATAGAAAATTCAAACTAACCTAAAATTTTATTGAATAATATTCTTATGTTCTTTAATGTTTTTTGCAAAATTGTTGTTATTTATTTAATTATTTTTAATTTTGAAAGTTATGGATATTAATTTATTTTTAAATTCGAAGAATATTATAATATAATTTTATAATATATTCGTATAATATAATTTTAAAATCAAATATAATTTTAGTATCAAATTTTTTATGGATTTGCACGAAAAAGAAATTTTATCTATTGATTTTAATTTTAATTTATTATTTTTATTTATTTAAATTACCATTGATTTAAAATTATTTTGCTCTTTAGAAACGCGTTTTAAAAGCACAAACATAAGCAAAGCAAACACGGGGTTTCAGATAGCTTTGTGATCTTTGAGCTAGTAAAAAATAATTGAATGTGCAGTATAAGTTGAAACAGAAAGTATTTAAACACGAAGTTAGATGTAAATGCATATATATTGCACATTAATTTAATAAATTAAAAAAACATAAGCATTTATTTCTAAATTTAATTTCTTTTTTTTTTTAGAAAGCTTACCGAGTTTTAGAAAAAAGTAACGATTTCATTCGATATTTCCGTTACAAATACTTTTACTTTTTCCCTAAAAAAGTAACGAAAGTACAAGTAAAAGTACTAAATTTAAAAAGTAACGAAGTACAAGTAAAAGTACGTATTTTTTACTTGTACCGGCGGTACAAGTAACGAAAGTAAAAGTACTGCCATATATGGTAAACACTCACCAACCCCCAAAAATTATTACTCCAACTTACAATTTTTACTTTTACGAATCAAACCTCGCTTCGCGCGCAACCAAGATAATTTAGAAGGCAGTTATAATTAATTTTATGAAATCGGTCCTAGTGTTTTCTTGTGTTTACGACTACAGATCAAAGCTTAACCCCCTCCAGCTCTCAGTAAAAAAAAGAGGATTCAAAAAGGTAGGCTTGGTAACGATCCATGGCAAACACCAGAAGGCCTCAAAGAATTTAGTGAAATCTTAAAATTAGCAATAGTAGTTTATCAGAAAATAGAATTTAGGAGTTTGAATGCTCAAACATAATAGATTTACGACTACAGATGTTTAACTCCGTATCCATGTAAGTTTCAACCCAATCCAGAAGACAAGGTAACTCCCAGATCGAGTATTGAGAGAAATTAGCCTTCGTGGAGGACTTTTTGATGGAATTAACCCGCATTTGCGTAACATGGAGAGGAAAAACAATCCTCTCTCGGTTGGCCTGACAGCAAGCGGGCTTTAACCCATGATCCGCCTACCACTGAGGATATGTTACGTCAGCAATATTCTCGGTGCGAGCCGGGTGCGGAATTCGAATCGACCAGCCATCGCTGGGATTTGAACCCGGTTCATCTCATTAGAAGGTGAGTGCTCTCGGCTCTGTCCAAATGGTTGTCGATAAAAAATATAATGACAGAAACTACATTAAAACAGAAATAACTCCAGAATGAAGAATTTTTGAAAAAATTTTGTATACCTCATCACCAAAAAACGAACCACTCTGAATAACTTTTGATCTAATGATTGGATCTTCAAGTTCTAGGACTCAATCTTAATGGCTCCAAGAGGTGATCTCAAATATGCTCTAATTAATAAGTGTATACGATATTTTAAGTTACGAAATCAAACACAAAAACGTTCTTTCTCTGAATAAACATAACTCTTTTTTCGATGGATTCGAATTTTTGACATCCCAAAATATAGGGGGTTGCCGTAATCTCTGAAATAATATCCGAATAGTTTAGTCACGTGAGCGCTCCAAAGTTTGAACCCCTTAATGTTAATTTTACTTTTTGCGTATTTCGCTATATCTCGAAAATTTCTTAAGTGAATTGAAATAATAATAAATATAAAATTATAACTACAAATCACAATTATAAAATTCGTTTATTCAAAGATAATTCCATATAAAAAAATAATTTTAAACCAATTTCCATGATTTTTTTATTATTTTATTAAATAATAGTAGAAAAAATTTGGATTGTATGGTATGTAAATTTTACATCATTTTAAAGAATGTAATTTTACATCGCAAAATACAAAATTTGGGAAAAATTGGGTCGAATTTTTCCTGACAAATCTATTTTTTAGCATCTGATTTCCTTTAATTCAATTTGTCAGGAATTATTCCACCGAATTCCACCGAAAAATTCGACCCAATTTTTAAAAATTTTGTGTTTTGCGATGTAAAATTACGTTCTTTAAAATGAGGCAAAAAATTTTATACCTTAAGATTTCAAATTTTTTTTAGCCATTATTAAATAAAATAATAAAAAATAATAAATATTTGCCGAAAGTTACTTTTTGCAGGAAATTATCTTTAGATAAGCGAATTTTATAATTGCGTGAAAATATTTTTCAATTGACTTGAAAAGTTCTCGAAATACGCAAGAAGTAAAATTAACACTAAGGGGCCCAAACTTAGGATTGCTTACCTGACCAACCTATGGGGAATATATATCCCTGATTGGGACCACACCTTATATTTTGGGAGTCAGAAATCTGAATCCATCGAAAAAAAGGTATGTTTAGTCAGAAAAAGTACATTTCGTGTCTGATTTTGTAACTTAAAATATCATCTGCCTTTAATATTAGCAAAATTGAGGTCACCCCCTCAAGCCACTCCTAGATTGAGTCCTAGAACGTGAAAATCCGATCATTAGATCAAAAGTTATTCAGATTGTCCTTTATTTCCTCACTGTATCTAAGAGTCAAAATTATTTTTATGATACAATATAAAGTAAAAATCATACGCACTGTAAAGAGAGAATATTAAGATGACTTCGAACTAATTATTATAAAATTATTAAATATAATTGGCAGATTTTAGTACATCTTCTTTAGAGCATAATTATCTTAATTAAGTATCTAAATAAATAGGTGCAATACCTTTAATAATAGTTAGCTTTTGTTTCTGTGGAAAAAATATAACAAACTTTCACCTTCTCGTTCTCAATTGTAAACAATCTATCATTGTCATCTGGCGGTTTCCAAACGTACGCCAAAATTGACGAAAATATTTCAAGAAAGAAGTAAATGGTGTAAACTTTCATTGATTATCGGTGTTTAGATTTAATTACATCCTCTAATGTGTCTACATCCTTTGAAGTGTCTATATAAACTCGATATGGCATTAATTTGAAGTAAAACCTTCATTCTCACAATTTTTACAGTTTGTCATCACCACATACGGATAAGTATGACACCACATTTTCTACAGTGTGCTTACTTCTCTTTAAAAACACGGATGATAAGCACGAATAGTTTACAAAGTCCAACTCAAATTTATTTCGTACCCAAGTCTATGAAGAACATTTTTCGTAAAAATTTATTTTCTTTATCACGTTTTCATCTACTCTCTCTTCAAATTCAAAGCGCCGATAGCTTGAAAGTTTTTAAAAACTTTTTCCAAATTTTTTTTCTGCACTTAATGTAGAGGATATTCTCTTATAGCTTTTATTTATACACTCTCTAACTTTTTTTCTGCTGCCAAACGGCCTGTGTAGGGGTCAGGGAATTGACCTTGCTTCACAAAGGTTCTGGGTTCGAATTCCGGACAAGGCAGGGATGCTCTTTCATTCTCTGTACTATCTGTCCTCACAGTGGGAGCAACGTTTGTCCACCTAATATGGTGCTCCTGGAAAAGTGGCCAATAAATCTGCTCTTCAGATGCATGTATGACGTAGGTCATTCCCCAGGAGGACATTGGAAAAAACAACAACTTTTTCCTGTATATGTATTTACTTAATCCTCTTGATCATCATCTCTAAATTTGTATATGGTTTTGACATTATCTAATATTATAATGTTTTAATTTACTAGGAGGCTGGCTCCTTTCACTAATCTCAATACCCTTGCAAAAAGAGAGTTTTTAAGGTTGTTTTGAGGTTGACAGGTGAAAAAAATACACCTTAGGTATAATATGAGGTTGTGTTTTGCACCAAAAATAACCTCAATAACAAACTTCAATTTCATCTTTAACTTTGTATATGGTTTTGACATTATCTAATACTATTCTGCTTTAAATTCCTTGGAGGTTCCCCTCACCGACTTCCGTACCCTTGCAATAAAAAGGTGGTTTTGAGGTTGACAGGTGTAAAAAATACACTTGAGGTAGAAAATGAGGTCATGTTTTGCACCAAAAATAACCTCATTAATAAACCTCAATCTCAACCATGTTTACACCTTACAAAATCAACCATATATATAACTCAGAAATAATTTTAATTCAGATCGAGGGAAATTATTCTCAGCTCAAATACACGCATTTGCTTGAAGTGTTTAAAAAATAATCCGTACACCTCAAAAACAATCTCCGTAAGCTAGTTGCTCTAATTTAGATTTCCATCAACCTCAAGACAACCTCAAGTGCGAATAAAACAACTTCATACATTTTGATTATACACCTTGGGAAATTGTTCTTTTAAGGTAGTTTTTAAAATCAACATCAAATAAACCTCAAAAATACCTTAAATTTCTATAAGGGTAGTTATTTCCTATTCATCATTGCTTTTTGTTTTTAAAAAGTCGATGAAAGAGATAATTTTATTTATAAATATGTAATTAATACAATTTTAAATAATCACATTTTGTTAATATGCTAATCATGATTAAATCAACAATACTTGAAAAATTATCCACTTCACATGAAAAAAAAATTTTAATCTTAGGAACGCTGAATGTGCAACGCAGAAAGAAGTGAGAAGTAATTAATGAAACTGTTAAATCACTTTTCAGTTCTAATAAGGAAAAAAAATCTTTAGCCTCTTCATCATTTATTGTCTTATAATACTATATTTTGAAAATACATTTATTTTTTCCAGAACACATGAATTAATTTTCATATGATACAAATATTAATTTAACAATACAAATATTAATTTTCAACTCTAATAAAGAAAGAAGAAAAAGAAAAGGGTAAGTTCATCATTTATTGTCTTGAAATATTGTATTTTAAAAATGCACTTATTTTTTACAAAAATCATAAATGAGTTACCAGAATCTAATATACAAGAATACAAATATTAATTTAGAAGAACATATATTACTGTCACATATGGTAAATGAAACTGTTAAGTAACATTTCAACTCTAATAAAGAAAAAGTAAAAAAAAAGAACTTCAGCCACTTCATCTGGTAATGGTTCATTTATTATCTTGAAATACTAGCATAGCCATATGTTTAGACGCTATATCCCAACTAAAACCACGATGTTTTATGAAGTAATTTTAGAAGAGACGTCTAATAAATATCCCCAGCAGTTACATTATGTCTGAAAAAACCCCCAGCGAAATTGTCACTTCTAGCTGATAGCTCTGTATCTCCAATACTCGCATCGCATTTTGTTTATATCTCGAAGAAATTTTCACTCGCATGTTAGCACCCAATATAATAAAGGAGATCTTAAAACTATGACGAAACTTCACCCCAATGAAAATGACTTTGTTGAGCGATTTAGCGTTTCTCAGAAATTTTCTCGGAAATAGAAAGTAATTTTTCCCTCTCATCTACCAGCTAATAATGATAGTCCGTAATTTTTTGGCGACTTTTTTTTTTCTTCTCCCTTTTTCTTTAATGCCACTTCTGGCGATGATGGAAAAAGGATGGCTCTGTTATCAGGGAGAAGTGGCTAATGTGTTTATTTTTTGGCCAAATTAACGATAGGCCGCGCAAGGGATGACGCATGAAGAATTGATTTTTGCAGATGTTTATCAGTGAAAATTTAGAAGGGTTATCTGTAGATCTGTGTAAACAGGATATATTCGATATAAAGAAAAACATAAATTTATTTGCAGCGTCCATTATTTTTAATTTTTTTTAGCATAATGAACGCTTTTAAGAATAATGTTGGATAAGCTAAAATAAAACTATTTTAATAACAACATTTCTACTATAAATTAGGTCAACAATTTGTTTTGGGATGATCACGTGAGTTTTAATTAGGAGAGAAGGAGGCTAGAGTGCACATCTTGAATAGATTTTTTATTCATTAGTCGAATTTTCTCTACGAGATATCGTAGATTGGTAACATTGACGTGCTGGGCGCAAATTAAAAAAAAGGACCACCCTGAATAACTTTTGATTTAATGATCGGATCTTCACTATCTGGGACTCAATCTTAAAGGCTCGAGAGGCTGACATCAAATATGCTAATTAATTAGTGCAGACGATATTTCAAGTTACGAAGTGAAACTCAAAACGTACTTCCTCTGAACAAACATACATTTTCGCAGTCGAATTCAGATTTCTGACCCCTTAATATAGGGGCAGCAGCAATCTGGGAAAAATGGACCCATAGGTTGTCAGGAGAGCGGTATAAAGTTTGAACCCCTTAATGTTAATTTTACTTTTTGCGTGTTTCACCATATCTAAAGAGTTTTTAATGAATTGAAAAAAAAATTTTCACATAATTATAAAATTTGTTTACCCAAAGATCTATGCAAAATATACCCTTTAAAAAATAATCAATATTTTTATTATTTTATTTATTAGTAATCGAAAACAAATTTGTTTTACAATTTTGTTTTTTGTTATTCCCAAGTAGCAGAGGGATATTATAACAGCCTTAATATTCATCTACCGACATTGTCGATATCGGAGAAAATCGACACCGTACTTACGATACTGTACTTAATGAAAACAGAAAGGTTTACGACAGGAATGTTTGAATAAGTTCGCAAGTCGTAACAAGTTGTTGTAAGAAGAAAAGAAAGTGAAGTGCAATAACTTATGACATCATTGATAACTGTGAAAATTTCAATAGTAAATTATTAGAGCGGAAAATAGGCGGGGAGCATGACAGATATGCGGTCGACAAAAGGTGCATTCCCTTAAAAACCAGGAAAGATTTCCGAAATTAACGGAATAATTTTTCTTTTGGAAAGGTAATAAATTAGCCAGTGTTCACCCACACATTATTTTCCAAAATGAGAAAGACTAAAATTGTTGAAGAAACGTTCTTTATTGATACCAGAAATCAATGAAAATGTCTCTTATTAACATTTTTCTCATGTAATATAGCTCACTTAAGTAGCAGAAAATTATATATACCTAATTTTTTTTCTTTTTTGTCGTAATAAAGGAAGATTAGCAGCGTTATGGTGGTGAGTCGTTGTAAGTATTTTTGTAGCATTACTAATAACATTTTGATCATTTATCAATGTTTACATTATACAAAAAAATTCAGATATGCTCTTTTTTTACTTATAAGAAAGAACTGTAAAAATATTACTGATGATTAAAAATTTTAATTTCAGTTTTTACCTAATTCTTTCCTTACAATTTCCAAACACATCTATACATAATAATAAAAGCGGCTATGTGTGTGTGTGTGTGTGTGTCTGTAATCACAATATATCGCCCCAGAAGCCTCGCCCAGGCTCGAAACTCGACACATAATTGTGTTTTGACATAATGAAGAAGTATTTTTTTTCTTTTTCAAAAATTTGGATTAGTTTTTTAGTTATCAGTCATTTTGTAAGAAAATCTATGCTTTTTCGTCTTCAAAGAGCCATATTCAAAAAACTATTAAAAAATGCATATCTCTTATGCTAATGCGAACCTTACAAATGAAACATTAATTTTCGACAACTTAAACCAATAATATACGAAGGAATTAATAATTTAATTGTAAGGTTCGCATTAGTTTACATTTAACAAAGTGGATAAAACTTTAACTTTTGTACTAAAAATGTGGCAACATATTAGATACGTAAATAGAACGCTACGCTTTGATATATTTATCGCTGTTCATAATTATTATAATAAGTTTTTCTTCTTCTTTCCACTCTCTTTTTTTTTTTCTTAAGCGAAGACGATAAGGGAAAATTATACTTGAGGATGCCCCTTGGCGAAATTGGTGACTTATGTTTGGCGCTATTCCTGTTTGCGCGGAACACCGTGGTAACAGAAATAACGGCCGAAACATAATGATATTTCAAAAAACATTGGAAAATTTCAACAAAACATCGGATAAAGCTTGCAATGAACCCAATATAAGCAAAATTAATAAATCCAATAAAAAGGATTTTGAATCGAAGCAAAAATTAATGGAGTAGGTGCAGAAAGAAAAGGAAAAAAACAACAACTCACTTCTTCATTAAGCTTGAATATTCTCAGATTTAGGTGCACAGAATTATCTAATAACAGTTAGATACTGTCTAAATTTATCGTGAATAGAATCTGTGTACCTCCATCGTCACATAAATTCGGCGAAATATGAATCGAAAATGGCGTTTGTGGTACCGAACTGGTGATGACATTTTTTTATAAAGTCCCTTTTTATGACTGCCCACATACGTTCGATCTTATTGACCAGAAGTAAAAGTAACCTTACCAGCCGGTATCTAACGAAGAACTAATGGACCTCTGAAATTACGTATACCGTTGAACATTAATAACGCTAAAATCTAAACCGTTGAGAATCACGATTGGGTTTCAACATCGCCCAGCTTGGCGATCACAACTTGGCGAGAATCAAGGGGCACCCTCAAATATAGTCTACCCGACGTTAATTTTTGTAGCGATATAGAAATAGAAATTGATACCATAAAAAAATTATAGAGAAATAGATACCATAAAAAATTAATTCGTTTTCGTGCTCTTTTCATGTATTTAAAGCAACTTTTGTATGCTTTTACAATTTCTGAGGCCTTTTTTTAAGAAAAAAAAAACAAGTCTCCACCTGATAGTTATATTATAGGTCAGGTTACCGTAGCAAAGTTACATCTTCAAACATCCTCAAGAGCTATAACACATCTGCAGCAGAACTGGATATGAAGACAAAATTGCAGGACAGAAACACTTTAATTGTCCACTAATCTTCAGATTTCCTGCTATGTTTTAAAAAACTTTATTTGTGGAAACCTTTAGCGCGGCGGACAGCTGGCCGCCTTTGCGGCTAGTAATTAAATAAATATTATTCAATACTCGCCAAATATTGAAACACTTATGCTAATTGTTTTTATCTTCACGCCATCAAACAAATTAGAAGAATTTTTTTTATCTATCTTTACATTATACAAAAAAATTAAAATGCTTATCTTTTATTTATTGGAACTGTATAAATTTTACTAATAATTCAAAAAGTTTAATTTAAATTTTCACCTAATTCTTTCCTTAAAATTTCCAAACACAAAATTAAATAAATATTATTCAATACTCGCCAAGTATTGCAACACTTATGCTAATTGATTTTATCTTCACGCCATCAAACAACTGAAATGTTTTTATTTTTTATCAATCCTTACAATATACAAAAAAAAAAAAAAATATATATATATATATATATATTTCATTTATTGATGAGAATTATAAAAATTTACTAATAATTCAAAAATTTTATTAAAATTTTTTCCTCTTTCTTTTTTACCCACAATTTCCATGCACATAATTAAATAAATATTATTGAATACTCGCCAAATCTTGAATGACTTATGCTAATTGTTTTCCTGTTTACGCCATCATACAAACAAAAAGTTCTTTTTATCTATGTTTACATTATACAAAAAGATTAAAATATATTCATCTTTTACTTATAGGGACAGCAAAAATTTTACTAGCAATTATAAATTTTTAATTTCAATTTTTCCCTCTTTCTTTTTCACTACAATATCCAAACACATAATTAAACAAATATTATTCAATACTCGCCAAATCTTAAAACACTTACGCTAATTATCTCCCAATTCATCATTTAAGTTTAAAAATTTTTATTAAGCCTTCCTAAACAATAAGATTATATTCATTTTTCAAAAAGTTAATGAACTCTCTCTCACAAAAAAAAAAAAGAAGCAATTTAGGGTTGGCCCTTTCGAGATATCCATCAGAGATATCTCGAATCTCTATTAAAACAAACAGTTTCTTCAAGTCATTTTATAAAAATGATGATGGAATGTTAAGGAAAGAGGGGGGGATTGACTAAATGAGGGGGTGGCCATCTCCTTTGTAATTGGTCCTGTCTAGCCAAAAAAATGACAGCTCTTGTATAGGTGCGAGACATGGCACAAAACCTGAAACGATGGAGGCCCTACTGTTTGCATTTAATTAACCTTTATGGATAAATGAAGATATCATTGATAGAGACGTCTGTAGAAAAATTAGCTGTCTGTTAAAATGCTAACAAAACGACAGAACTGTGCAGCGATTACTTTGGAAAGGTTGAAACAATTTATCATCTTTCAAACATTATTTTATAAAATAAATAATAAATATTTCCTGATGCGCATAACCTTTGGAGCTTTTTTTTTTTTTTTACTTATAAATGTATATTTAAAAAATAAAAAGTAGTTGCTATTTATATTCCTTGATAAGATGTTTGCTTGTAAGAATCTATATTCTGCTCATCTTTTTCACGGCCACTTTTTTCTATCAGTATTGTGTTAAAATATTTTTGGATTTATGACCATACATGGCAGTACCTTTACTTTCGTTACTTGTACCGCCGGTACAAGTAAAAAGTACGTACTTTTACTTGTACTTTCGTTACTTTTTTAGGGAAAAAGTAAAAGTATTTGTAACGGAAATATCGAATGAAATCGTTACTTTTTTCTAAAACTCGGTAAGCTTTCTTAAAAAAAAAAAATTAAAAAAAAAAATAAAAGTGATTGCAATATATATGTATTCACAGCTAACTTCGTGTTTAAATACCTTCTGTTTCAACTTATACTGCACATTCAATTATTTTTTACTAGCTCAAAGATCACAAAGCTATCTGAAACCCCGTGTTTGCTTTGTTTATGTTTGTGTTTTTAAAACGCGTTTCTAAAGAGTAAGACAATTTTAAATCAGTGGTAACTTAAATAATTAACTAAAAATTAAAATCAATAGATAAAATTTCTTTTTCGTGCAAATCCATAAAAAGTTTAATATTAAAATTATATTTGATTTTAAAATTATATTATACGATTATATTATAAAATTATACTATGATATTCTTCCGAATTTAAAAATAAATTGATGTCCATAACTTTCAAAATTAAAAATAATTAAATAAATAACAACAATTTTGCAAAAACATTAAAGAACATAAGAATATTATTCAATAAAATTTTAGGTTACTTTGAATTTTCGATTTCCTAGAAATGTACTTTTAAATCGTTACTTTTTTTGTTTAGTACTTGTACTTTTACTTGTACTTTTTACTCGTTACTTTTTAAAATAAGAACTTTTTACTTTTTACTCGTTACTTTTTTTAAAAATACTTGTACTTTTACTCGTTACTTTTTAAAAGTAACGTTGCCATATATGTTTATGACTGATTTATAACAATTAAATTCATTTAACTTATTACCTGAAATTTGATTAAGAAATTTTTTTTCTTGTGAAAGGTTGATTTTTTTTTTAAATTTTACTTAGTTTAAGGAATTTGCTACAAACTGGGACTTCAGAGCTTATAAATAAACGAATTTATAGATAGTGTTAATAAATTCAAGTAAACTCGATGAAAAACGATCAAATGAATGAACGCATTACTAACAAGGGAAAGTCTCACTTCTTGGCCCCACGCCAACCATTACTGTTAATTCCATTTATGCAAAGAAAGCAGTTCATTTAGCAAATTATTCCAAAAAACTGAAACGGTAAGATATTACTTGATAAAAAACTGCATTCGCATCAAAAATATTGAAAATGGGAAATAACAATCGGCATGTTTCAAGCGCTCAAAAATAGGCGCTCATTTTCACGAATTACCAAACGTGGATGAGAAGAAACAAACATGATTTTAAAAGTAGAAAATAAACTTTCCAACTAAAATTGAAAAAATGAGGGTGAGAAAAAGAACTCAAAAAACCCAGAGAAAAAAGATGAAAAACAAAGCAAAAAAAACCACAATGGCCGAGAGTTGCAATTCAGATTATAAGGTATTTTTCGCGTGTTATGGAAAGGTGGTGAGGAATTAAGTTTACGTTTTATTTTTCAAATAATTTTTGCTTCAATTGAAATCCATTGCATGAAAATTATGGAGTGGATGTGACGTAGACGTGGAAGAAAATTGCGTCCATTTCCATCCACGTTTAGCAAGTCTTGAAAATGGACGCCTACTCTTGAGCGCTTAAAACATGTCTACTGTTATCTCCAATTAGTAATATTTTTGAAGCGAATGAAGTAACCAAGAAAAACATTATTATGGGGAATACCAGGCAATGGCACATAAGGTTAAAAAACATCAATGCTGGGCAGTAGGAAATACCGCACAGAAGCACTTAACATTAAAAAAGCACAAGTTTAGAGAATGCCGCTTATTAATATTAATAAACAGTAATCAATTCACTAATCATCTGCATCCAATAGTTCACTGATATTTTTTATAATATTAATGTAAAAAAGAAAACGATAAAAAATTTAGAATAAAACAAAAATTTGTGTCCTCTATCAAGAGGCCTTAATTTCTCCATCCATTTTTGGTTAAATATTTGATTAGTATTTTCTTGATATTTGTTTGCACTTAAAAATTTTTTTTAATGATATAGATATGATTATACAATACTTTTTGAAAAAAGGTAGAAAATACAGAGGTCGCTCTATAAGCTTAGAAGAAATAGCGCTTGATAATTTTTAGATTTTCTATGATTTTTTCCTCAAACAATAAATTTAGGCTTTTCAGGGTTTTGGTTAAATCATTTAAAACTATACATTTGTCCATTTTTAGATTTATTTTTAAATTTAATTTCGCCACAGTTTAAACTGTTAAAAACTAATTTGGATAGGGCTAAAAAATTCTTTTAACGTTTATTGCACACAAAAAAAAATCTGAAAACAGACAACAATATAATATTTAACTACTTTTAAAAAGAAAAACTTCAGATTGCAGAATTGTATTGGTATGATTTTGTCAGAGAAAAATTAGTCGAAAAATTTATATACCTTAATTCTGATCAGGTGACGTCTTGTATTTTATTTGTATCGAAAGAAACTGCCGATTAGAGTAAATACCTAGTTTGTTTGTGAATATTAAATAAAGAGAGTTAGAAGCATACTAAGAATTTTCCTACCTCATCTCCACCTTTTTAATAGATGAGTTTTGTCGAAAAGTCTCTTAAAACAATATATAACTGTCGTTGAACAACTGGCCCAATCTAGGGTTTACGGCTACTAATGTTCAACTCCGCAGCCTTGTAATTTTGAACCTAATCCAGAAGACAAAGGAACTCCTGGATCCATGTATTAGGAGAAATTTTGCCTTCATGCAGGACTTTTTTGATGGAACTAACCCGCATTTGCGTTACATGGAGTGAAAAACCAAGAAAACCTTTCACGGTTAGCCTGACGGTAAAGGGACTCTAACCTATGATCTGTCAACCACTGAGGAAATTTTTCGTCATTACTGTGGTCGGTGCGAGCCGGGTGAGGATTTCGAATTGACCAGCTATCACTGGGATCGAACCCGGGTTTCCTCTTTGGAAGGCGAGTGCTCTATCCCCTGAGCCACCACGACTCTCTTAAAACAATAGAGATACGTTTCAATACAAAATATTACGTAGTATTATGTTTGTATTATAAATTAAAGTTTGAATTTTTTTTGTTAAACCCGTTGGCAAATGTTAAATCACAGCCCCAAACAGGAATACAAACCTAATCGGTTTTCTTCCCCCACCTAAAATAAATAGTTGCTGTATTTGCCTTAACAGGGAACACCTGAATCGGGTCATTAGCTGTCTTTTTGTATTATACAGAGAAATGAAATTTATAGACTGATCTAATGTTTTTGATCCATTGCGTAAAACGTGCATGATATTACGTACTTAATTTCTTAAAGACTTTTAGCAATCTAGCTGTGCAGTTACTGCCAGTGCCTGATTTATCATAAGTCTTAAGAGACCTGGGGCCCTCACATATCTGAGGGACCCCGATATTGGTACAAATAATTTATTTTTTTTGCTTTTTCTTTAAGAATTGTCAATTAGAATAATGAATTAGCAAAAATTGTAATAAATATGAACTCAAATTTATTAAAATATCGTAATTTACTTATGCTATAAATAATTTAAAGGCACTTCATAAATAACAATAAGTAAATTTCTTTTAAAGTTATGACCAGGGCCCCCAGCATTTCTAGATCAGACCTAGTTACTGATGGACATACACAGGTGAACGTTGAAAGGGGAAACGCTATAACTGAAACGTTATAACTAAAACGTTGTAATTAAAAAGGTTATGACTATCACTTGTTGTTATAAAATCAAACGGTGTTAACATAAACCTGTTGTTTAACCGAGAAAACAATGTAAGAGCTTCATGATAGATTTTGAGAAAAGTGACTTGACTACTATTTTCTTCCTATTACTAATAATACTTTACTTCTCTTTACTTTACTCTTTACTTTACTCTTTACTTTGTCCTTTACTTTACTCTACTTTACTTTACTCTACTTTACTTTACTCTACTTTACTTTACTTTACTCTTTACTTCACTTCACCTCACTTTAATTTAATTTACTTTAATTTAACTTAATTCACTTTACTTTACTTTACTTTACTTTACTTTACATTACATTACTTAACTTAACTTAACTTAACTTAACTTAACTTAACTTAACTTAACTTAACTTAACTTAACTTAACTTAACATAACTTAACATAACTTAACTTAACTTAACTTAACTCAACTCAACTCAACTCAACTCAACTCAACTCAACTCAACTTAACTCAACTTAACTTAACTTAACTTTACTTTACTTTACTTTTTACTATACTTTACTTATCAAAAGTAACTTTCCCATGCATATTAATAAATAACAATTATTCCATTAAATAAAAATTATTAAAACTAATACTAAAGTAAAATTTCAAAAAGAAAATCAAAGTTTTATATTTTTTATTTTAGTTTTATTTATTTACTTATTATTTTTGGACTATGTTGCTTATCATACAAAAATACCAAATATATCAAAACCTAAATTTTAAATTTTTTGTCGCTTACGTTGATTTTTCTATTGAACAGAAAAAACTAAACATGAGGAACAACAAAATAAAATGATTATACGAAAAAAAATCATGGGATTTGTGGAACATGTTTTAGATAAAAAAAAAAATAAAAATAAAAAAAAAAGGCAGCCCCCTGGAAAGGTAAAATTCATAGGAAAACGACAAAATCTAAACTGGGGGGAGAAAAAAACTCGTAACTTACTTTAAAATAAATTTAAAGAAAGTTAGAACCCATATTTATTTCATCATCTCTAAAAATGCAAACGTGGTAGGATTTAAATAGTTTTTATAACTTAACAGTATTTAGAATGACGAAGTTAGAACAGTAATTAGAATAGAAAGTAAGCAATTAAGTTATGAGTTAAACCACAAAATATTTCAGATTTTTCTAATCAGATATTCATCAAAGAAACGAAATATTATACAACATTCAAAAAGTAACATCCACAACATTTCATTCTAAAAAGAGTTATAAAAATTTCCTATTAAAAAAGTAGCGTAACTTTTTTTTATTCCCCCCTCCCTTGGCTACAATTGCTACATGGAACATTTTGTTCCTTCATTTCTAATCATCGTCAGGGGAGATGAATCCCATAAAGGATCTTCGAATCGAAGTAGAATTAAACTGATCTCTTTTTTGAGTTGTCACTCCCCTCCCTCCCATATAAGCTCCCCAATCAGCCCTAACTCACTTATAATCTCCTCTTCCCGTGATCCTCTACGGCCAATATTACGTCACACCATCAAAGCGCTTACTGATTGGTCTACATTTCATCTCAAGTACCGCCCGATTGGATCATTTCTCCCGAGTACTTGACCATCTGCGAGTATTCGTACTTTGTCCTTTTCTTTTATGGAAGATGGAAAATCCAAGTGTTTTGTCAATATTGGGGTGTGGATATGAGGAGTTTATACGTATTTCCAAGAAGGTTTTCTGATTGCTTACTTCCACCTTATCAAAATAAAAATTTCAGTAATTGCAAAAATATTTTTGTGGCACAACCTTTTTTTTCTTCTTCATACTGCTGAAATTTCGCTGGAGGCTTTTGCCAATAACTCTAGTATTACGCGGGAAATTACTTTCAAACTAATAAGAAAGCAAAAGAAAACCTCATAATTGTTTATGTACAAGCTTTATTTATCATATTTACAGCATTAAGTGGAATTAGTAATTCCAAATATCGGTATATTGAGTATTAATTGTGATTAAATTTTAGTACTAAGAAAAATTATTAAAATATTATATACTAGGGGACTAAGCCCCCTGTTCGCTGCCGCTCACCAACCCCGATTATTGCTTTGCAATATTGCTTCGCAATAATTGTCTTTTCTTGGCAGAAAACAATTTTTCTATTAAATTTAAAATTATTCACTTAACATATATGTACTAAAAGGAATTCTGTTTACTTACTCTTGTGCCTCTACTTCCCACGTCTAAATATTACTCTCAAATATTACTTTACCCAAATATTAGATCTCTTGGTGAACGGAAGTGATTTTTCGAAGTAATCATTTTTTAAAATAACATTTAGATTCTTATAGCATTGTATTGTTCAAACAAATTTGATGAGTTCACATCCATAATTTAATACTCTCGCTAATAGTAGCAGTACTGGAAAATAAGTTTAAATTAGGGATACAAAAATATTCAAAGAAAAACAATACCTTTACGACTATTGTTAATTTTGTGCTGATGACAACCTAAACAATATGGAAATGAATGAGGGAAAACTGGATCCTACCACGTGGTTTTCTGGCCAATAAAAATGCACGAACAACAATGGAAAACTGCGACACCATCATTAGAATTTTATATATAGTAAGATATTTAAAAAAAAATGCTCACTTTGCAATCGTTGTCATCCACTAAAAAAATTTTTTAGTGAATCTTAACACAAAAAATGGTGAAACCTACGTTACACCAAAAGTGGTGTAGTGAAAACTACGTAATTTCAGTGAATCTTAACACTAAAAATGGTGAAATCTACGTTATACCAAAAGTGGTGTAATAAAAGTTGCGTAATTTTAGTGAGTCTTAACACCAAAAATGGTGAAAACTGCGCTACACCAAAAGTAGTGCAGTGAAACACCACAGATAATTGGTACAACCGCACACCAAGGACAGTTCTTGGTGTAATGAAACACTATAAATGTTCCTGTACACTACTTCGGTGTGGAGTAGTTAAAACCATATTCGGTGTTCAGTAACACTAAAATTTAGAATAAAAATACGATATGATATATATAAGTGTCAGAAAAATTGCTTTTACGATACGATATAAAATAAGAACAGTTAGTTTAGATTAAATATAATTATCCTTATTACACAACGAAATGCATACAATTTTGTGAGGGCTAACTTGAATCATTCTCCTTTGTAGGTATAGACCAGTATGCAAGACAGCAACAAACTGGCGCCATTTCGAATTCGATTGTGAACAATCTGCTGAAGACCACCAAAGAAGGCAAAATTGGCGTTTTCGGAAGCAAAATTAGTTTACGAATGATGTGTATTCGCGCGAACTTGGTGTAAACAATATCAACTACAGTGGGTCCTAAAAGTTTAGGCACACTTTTATAAATTTTAAAGAACTACAAATGTTGCTCTCATAACACTGTTTTTCAAAGCTCTGTCGCCAAGGAAAATAAGAAAAGCCATAGTTTAAGTGCCTAACACTGGAAACAATTCGAGGATTTTTAACTATATATGTATAATCTTGACGTAAAGAATTATCAGGGCTTTAGAACAGACAAATAACTTATATATTTTAAAAGTTATCAAACTTTTTAATAATCGCCAATTTGGCGACATTTTTCCACCCAGATGAAAATTATCAAAGTCTCTACCTTATTCTCAGTTTTTGCAAATTTTTATGAGCTCAAGTAATGCAGCATTGAAGTAAGTTTTTAAATATTAAAAAAATTAGATCACAAATATTTTTCCTTTTCACAAAATTGTGGCTTTTCTCCATATTGACGTTTTGCGCCATTTTGAAAAATAAGCTTAAACAGCGTTAACGTTAGACAGGCTAAACTTGACCTAACAGTCGGGAGTAACAGTTACAAACTCCAACTTTTATAAAAATAGCATATTATTTGCAAAAAAAACAACATTTCATAATACGACGGAGCCTTCGAAGAACAGTCTTTTATTAAGCAGATATGAGAAGATTCAATGCAAGAGAAAAGCAAAGGTAAGAAGTTAAAAAAGATGAAAAATTAAATTCTAATTTTGCCTGCCCAGTAAGTTTAGCCACAAGAGTAGACATATTCAGATTTTTAGCAAATAACGACCGGTTAGAAAGACGTTAGATTTTCTGCTCGCATTTAATAATTTAAATTTCTTTTCACAATGCCAAGGTTAAAGCAAGTCCGCAGGAATTTTTGGAATTTGGAGGTTCAAATTCAAAAATATGTCCATTCCAGAAATCGTATTCTAAATGATTCTCTTAAAGCGCAGATACGTACAGAGTTTCAGTGCATGGTAAGAATTTCTAACTATAAGTATGACTTAAAAAACCGCGAGGATAGTGATAATAGAAAAATTCGAAAATCAGCTTGCAACCAAAATGGCAAATGGTCGTTCAACAAATTGCATCAAAAAGCCGGAAGATCTTGAAGCCGGATTCCGCAAAAGTTGCAAGACGGTTCGAACTCCTTGTCTTAAGGCTCCTTGTCGATGACTCCGTCGTAATATGAAATGATGCGTTTTTTCGAATAATATGCTATTTTAATAACTGCTGTCAGTTCGCAACTGTTACTCATTAATGTCATGTCAAGTTTAGCCTATCTAAAGCCAGCGTTGTCTGCGCTTGTTTTGAAAATGGCTCTAAACGTTAATATGGAGATAAGCCACAGTTTTGTGAAGAGGAAAAGCGTTTGTGGTTTAATTTTTCAATATTTAAGAACTTACTACTTGCATTACTTGGGCTCATAAAAATTTGCAAACTCTGAGAATAAAGCAGTGGTTTTGATAATTTTTATATGAATGGGAAAATGTCACCAAATTGGCGATTTTTTAAAAATTTTTGATGTCTTTTAGAACTTTTAAGTTTAACATCAACGCACTGCTTCAAGTGTAAGGCACTGAAACTACGGCTTTTTTATTTTCCTTGGTGACAGAGGTTTTAAAAACAGCCTTAAACAACACCATAAACAAGCGAGACTTGATTCAGTCTAAAAGTACGGGTCACACAGCGATGAATGAATTGATATATGAAATAAGAAGGAAAAAAAACCCAGATCTTCCGGGCGGTAATAGTTATTATTGGTGTAACCCAAGAAATGCCGAAAAGCGATGTTTTTACAGACAACATGGTGAAACTTCGCTTATGTTACTGTTCTGTACTGTAGTGGTACTGTACTGCACTAGAGTACACAGTACCAAAAAGAGTTACACTACAGTGTTAGGTAACGTAGCGAAACAATTTCGGATTCAATGGTTAAATCAGTTTATCTTTTTTGCATGGTCTTGAAAATTCTGTTGACTATTAAAATACACTATAATTAAATTAACTTACTTTCAAAGATATATTATGATGGCCGAAGTGAGATTTCCAACATGATAATACCAGTCTTGACATGATAATGCCAGTAATCTTAAGGTTAAAAGTACAGCATTTTTAAATTACCCCTTATATTTAATCCTGGTTTAGACACATAAAAAATGCTTTGGGTATCGTATAACGAGCGGCATATGAGAACGGATAGCAGTACTGCAATTGAAAGAAGACATTAAGATAGCATGGTTGAATATCAATCTAGAAAACATAGATCTTGTCCTTTCAATAAAAAATAAAAAATATGCGTTCTAGTTGATTTAAAAATACGTCTATCAAATCAATTATTCAAATTTTGTATTTTATTTTCCGTGAATAAATATTGTCACTGGTATCTAAACTTTTGCGGATTTTGAAACTGATAAAAATGTAAATATTTTTTTCCTGTTTTAATTTTTTAAGATTT
This sequence comes from Parasteatoda tepidariorum, assembly GCF_982258835.1. Taxonomy (NCBI): domain Eukaryota; kingdom Metazoa; phylum Arthropoda; class Arachnida; order Araneae; family Theridiidae; genus Parasteatoda; species Parasteatoda tepidariorum. Next base: position 90,364,577 of record NC_141763.1, on the reverse strand, counting down.
TTATTTCGTTTTCCGTGGTATCATTTTCCATAAATTTATTACACATTCAACAATTATTGGGGAAAAATAGGCATTGTTTTAGAATTTATAGGAAAACATTTTGTGTGCCTGAACATTTGTGACACACTGTACTGGAGATTAGGTTTAACTCTTTAGAATGAACATGAGCGTTCGATTTGTTGTTAACTTGAAATAAAATGTTCCTTCAATCTTATGGATTCAACAAATTCAAAGAGATCTTACACCACAGTAGCCTAGAAAGGGAAATTAAGATTTAATAGCAAAAAACTTATATTTTAGGAATTTTCGTCACTGAGAAAAAAAATGATAAATAAACTAAAAAGAATCTTTTTTAAATATTAAGAAACTCTAAAAACTAATATTTTTTAAAGCGATAAAATCAAAATGGTTAGTCGTACTGTTTTTCTTCAATGAAATCTTTTTTCATAAACGATTTTAGACTGTAAGCAGGAATTGGAAATTTCAAATTAGGATTGAAAAAACAAATAAATATATAAATAAAACTCATCATGAAACAATAAAAAGTTAGACATCAACACCGGACTCCCCATTTCATCAATAACCTCCCATAAATCAGCGATATCACTTTATCATCGATATCACTTTATCAACGATATCACTTTACGCTAAATGGCAATTCCACATTGTTTTTCGAAGGATTAAAAGAAAATATTATCACTTCCTACAAATCCGTCTAGGTTATAACACTATCACAATTGCAAAAAAAGTTCATTTTGTAAATTTAAAAAAAAAATCAATGAAGTGAACCACAAATCAACGAAAATCAATAATATTATTTTGCACCCAACAACATGACATACTCCACCATAAAACGGGACAAATCTCTAAAACTTTTTGAAAGATTGCAAGAAAATATTACATTGCCAACAAATCACTTTCCGATGAAGAACTGTTGATATTTCGAACCATTATTGTATTTTGCATGAAAAAAGAAAAAAAAAGAAAGAGAAAAAGTGGAAAGAAAGAAAAAAAAATCATAAATGACTTAATAATATTCGATTATCTAAGAAACCTTAACGTCTGATTCTCCATTTTATCAACCACCACCAATCAATAAAAATCAGCGATATCACTTAGCAAATAATGACATCAGATATTCCATCATAAAACGGGAATATTTTCAAAATTCCTTGAAAGATGGCAAAGAAATATTAACTTTGTCAACAATCTTATTTCGGATGTAAAAACGCTTCGAATCATCATTGCATTTTATACTTTCCCAAAGTAAAAAATATTATTGAAACAATAAAATCCAATAATCTAAGGGACATTAACATTTTATCAACCACCACCTATCAATGAAAATCAACGATATCATTTTGCATCTAATGACATCAGATATTCCACCATAAAACGGGACTTATCTATGTACAATCAAAGGGATTATGAGAGAAATATTACATTTCCAGAATAGCGAGCCATCGGCCATAAATTACAGGGTGTGCAAACCTCGACCATTCTGACACTAGTGACAGCCACTCCACAATGATCCATTACATCGCGTATTAAAGCAATGTTAAACGACTGGGTGTGTGTAAAAAAATGTGATTTCTTTTTTTTTTCTTACGCTACCCAATAACCGTCCCACCGAGCAACACAGCTGTTTGCCAATTACATTGGCCGGATGTGTGTTTTGAACGACGTGTCTTGGCGACTTTGAAGGGAGGAAAAGTTTAAAATATAAATAATAAAAATTTGGCGAATACTGTCAGCGGATTACGAGATTTATAGGGAGCGTATACTGATTATGGAGTGGAACAATTGGCTGACCGCCAAATTTTACTTCTAGTTTAAAAGGCAACACTTCGAGTTCAATTAAATCTTTCATAGCTCGTATATGTTGTCTGTTAATTCATTAATCCAAATAATTGCGAGCAAAACCATTTTACTATGAGCTAGGCTGATTTTCTAATATCCATAACATATGCTTTAAAAAATAAAGCAGTCTCAGAGCTTATAGCTTCTCATTTTCGAGACCAATGGCAATGTGATCAGCACCGCGCACAAGCAGCCTTTACCCAGACCCATCAATTTGAAACTGGTGGGGCTCAAGCCACCACTGGGGACCGAGCCCCAGCTCTTCACTATGACAGCTTAGTGCCTTATCCACTGCGCCATCGCTCCTCTTTATCATATATTTAAAATTTATTAAAATTAGTTTAGATGCTATTAAGGTTGAACTCGGTTATTAGACTGAAATATAGAAACTTAAATATCGAAGACAGAACACAAGTATTTATTAAGCATAAAATATGGCTGGAAACAAAAAAGAATAACGTATTTTTCGGCTGTTTCAAAAGTAAAGTGTAGTCAGGGCATGTTTATGCGAGCCTGCTATTCTTGGTTCGCAACATATGCCTTTGTACAAATGTGGAAGTGTACTTCATGAGACCGAGTTTTGTGATATTTAATGCAATAAACCTCACATAAAGATAATTGCAATAAGCCTCCAATACTCGGTTCTTATTGCTAACTACCTGAAATAAATTATACTGCTTGAGCAATTAATGGCATCTAATTTACCTAACTATGTAGGCTGTTTCCGAAAAGTGTAGGCTCGCTATAATATGCTTAAAAATTTAAACTGATTCGAAAATATCGAGCTACAAGTCGAATTAAGCTAATCCGAAAGTAGCTTGTACAATTTTCTTTTCGGATTAGCCTGGCGCATTGCACAATGACCAAGATTGTTAGCAAATTGCTGGTTTTTCTAGTTAGCCACTGTCTTTTAGCCTCTAGTTTCTAGTTAGTTGGAATAATAGGTCAGAGTCCCGGGATAACAGTTAGATGATTTCGTGGTTTTTATCTCCAAACAACGTGGGCTAATTCTATCAAAAAGTCTTTCACAAAGGCTAGTTTGCTCCAAAGTTTGATCCAGGAGATTCTTTGTCTTCTGGGTTGGTCTCAAAATTATAAAGAAAGCTACAGAGTTGAATACTGATAGTAGTAATCACAAAAATGGGTGGCTTGTTCATGGGGATAAAACAAAATGAAATTAAAGAGTAAAATTTTGGCACCATGAACCATAATACAATACAAATTTGCTGCTATCTAAAAAAAAAACCTCTTTCCCTCTTATCGATTCATAAGGAGTACGGATGGAAGGAGAAAATTCTAAGTATGATTTTAACAATCTTTACATTTTGTTGTTATTATTAATACCACTTGCCAAATACCAGCAAGCTAGTTTGAATTCAATAGAATTTTTAAGGCAGAAGGGGTGTTTTTTGCTTACTCAAGGGCGCAATCTAAGGACAAGAATACGACTTTAGCCACACACACATCACTGCCCGTTTGACAGGGAGGACGCAATCATACTCCATTCACTCATTCGCAGATTCTAATTTTGACCTTAACCAGAGAACGATCAATCTCCAATTCAATACCCCCGGAGGTATTGATTTGTTCTGGGAAATTGGAGGGCCCTATTCCGCTCAACGCAAGTGAATTTCACTGCAATGCACAAATTGGTTTCTTTGTAATGCAGGAAAACGTTTTTATTCAAAGAACAAGTAAAATCCGCTTAACGCTTCGTTAGTTATTAGTTTCCTCTCACAATCCTACTGAGCTTTTCACAGTTATACAAATTAATTATTAATTATCCTTAATAATTGTAATTAATTTTAATAATTATTAAATAATTAATAATAATTAAATAATTAATAAAAATTGAATGATCAATAATTAATAAAAATTAAATAACTAATAATTATTAACTACATTAATAAGTACGATCATGTAAATAGTGTCTCATTCATCCCACTATCCCCCCTCTCCCCTTTTTAGTTCCTTAAAATATTTAAATAGATATTTTCACAAAAATATTTTCATTTATATGCACATACAAATTTGTAACTGCTACAGAGAGTAATTTGAAAATAGAATCTATTTAGTAATAGAATTCTCTCCAAACAAAGTAATATCCCGGATGTATATTAGATGAGGTATTTTAACAGCCACGCCTGCAGAGCTTAACAATCGCATCACCTCAGTTGTCAGGACATCTTAATGAAGAAGGCAGTCACTTGTCACACCAAAGGAGTGGGTTGCCATTTACTTTCCCTTCCAAATATACCGCCAAATTACTGATTAAACTTTTAAATGTATAGGATAAAATGTTAAGAATACACTAAATTAAGGCATTAAGTTTTTTTTCTTAAAAAAGTCATGGGATAAATTGTGAAAATAGCGTCAAATTATTGACAAGAGTTTTAGATAAATGTACGACATAAAATGTATATCGAACGTCAAATCACCAATAAAAATGGCGAAATAATGAATTAGTTAAAGGTTAAAATATTCACTAAATTATCGGCAGAAGTTTAAAAATATGAATATGATAAATGCAAATAAATCGCCAAATTATAGACAAAAGTTTAAAAATATTAATAAGATAAGTAAAAATAAATCACCTAATTACTGACAGAAGATTGAAATAAATGAAATGAAAACTTGTGTTATGTGGCTGAATTATTTTCGTATAAATAGATTCAATATTTCATAATAAGTTATAAATACAGATGGAAACTATAGATTAAAGATTAAGAATGTGCTTCTAAAAGCAATCATTTCTTTTTCTACGAATGTTGTTACACATGCAATATTGCTGAATATTAACATGATATATTTTTCCATTTTGTTTTCATCAATTAAAAAAAAAACATTTCGAATTTATTCTGTTTTAGGATTCGATATGTAATCAGTTAAAAAGCATCATAAAAACCAATTTATTAAAAAAAGCAAAATTAAGAAGAAACCGAAGGGAATGTTAGAAGAAATATTTCTTGGCCGTTTTGTTTTTTACAACATTCCATTTTCGAGGATTAAAAAAAAAAAAAAAAAAAAAAAAAAAAAAAAAAAATTAATATCAAATTTTACGAAGCGGAGGAGAGATTTATTTTCTTCTATTTCGCACTGGAAACAAAGGTTTCGAAAATATGAATTTTGGGTAAATATTCAGTTGTGACTAAAACTCAATCACCTATTTTTTCCCTTATAACAATCTAAAGCTCATAACAGTTTCAGTTTCTTGTTGCCCGAATATTTAATTAATAATCTTAAATAGAGTTACGTTATTAGTTTTTTAAATCAGCGAATGGTGATTTAATTTATCAACCAATGGACCTCTAAGAAAATTTAGTACTGCAAGGGGTGACAGCAGTGTTTTTAACGTACTTTTAATAATACAAATACTTTTTGATTTTAAGAATTTAAAACAAATAAATAACATTTTATAACTACACAGTTATATAAGCACACAATTTTCCGAAAATAAAATTAGTTAATTGAAGTTTTTTAAATGTTGGCTATTCTTCCTAACTTAGATTTTCTATTTTATTCATTTATGGTCGTATGTCTACTCGCAACTACCAAAGAGTTTTTATCATTGCAATCGTATGCCTACATTCAGTAATCAAGACATTCTTAACCCTTCCAGTCGTATATCTACTCTAAACCGTATCTATACACAGCCACCAAAGCATTTTAACCTTTTAAGACGTTTATTTATTCTCCGCCATCAAAGCTACACTTAGCGACCAGAGCATTTTTTGCCCTACCAGTCATATAGCAACTCTCGGCCATCAAAGCGTTTTTATCATTATAATTGTATGTCTATATTCAACCACCAAAGCATCTTTAACCCTTCCAGTCCTTTATTTACTCTCAGCTACCAAAAATTTTTTATAGTTCAAATCTTATCCTTGTCACTGCTACCAAAGCATTTTTTACTCTTCCAGTCGTATATCTACTTTCAGCCTCCAAAGCTTTTTAATTATTACAATCATATGTCTATACTAAGACACACTCAGCCATTAAAATATTTTTATCGTTTCTGTAGCCTATTTGCTGCCAACCACTCCAGCTAAAAACTATACTGATCTTAATAGTTCTAAACAATGTTATTTATATAAGTCCATAGATTTTGAAGATTGATAGAATTCGAAACAATATTTTATAAATTGCGTTTAAGTGTAATATAACGAATTTAATTCTTAAAAACTAACTATTTTTTGCGTCTTTGGGGTCGTATTCTGTATATTATGTTCTGGAAAGAAATATTTATTCCAATTAGAGTGACAGCCATTCATAAACCTACACTGTAAGAATTCTTATTCTAAAATTATACTAAAATAACCGGCTGAGCAGTCTATCCATCCAATTAACCGTCAAAATTACGGTAAAGAGCATTTTTTTTTTATCTTTACGGTTTTGAAACCGTTTACCTCTAGTAGGGCTAAAAAACAATGAATGCAAAACTAGACAGATTTTTAATCATTTACTACTAGCATGGTTTCAAAACCGCATGGGAGAAATTTAATGTGATATTGGAGTTAGTTTAGCAGCTTTATTGTGCTGACATCTATGCATGAATGAAAGTATCGTATTCTAATAGCACAGGGACCGAATAGCGGATATGTTGTAGTGTCAACGTTGGGACCCGCACCCATCTAGAAGAAAATAAGTGGCTTCATTAGGTGAGTCTGATTGGTGCGATAAAATTCTGTTTGTTTAACCATATTAGGAGAAAGCAGTTAATAAACGGTTTTTCTCAGAGTTAACAGTTTCAATACCATCTTATTTATGGTCATTTGGCTGTTTTTTTTTTTTTTTAATGGAAAAATAACAATTAAATAAACTTCTATTTAACCATTTTTTCCTAGAAATTTCTGACAGTGTAATAAAAACACGAAAGGTTAACATTTGAGAAAAGAAAACTCCTTACGTGGTTCTAATAATGCATGAACTTAGTATTTGAAGAGTTTATTTGAAAGTTAGGTCATCTTCAAATATTCGAAAAGGAAGGAATTGGCTTCTTTTTCGTATTCATATTGTTCTAGCTATTGCTATCTTAGTTTAAAAGAAGCACTTTAAAAGCTTCTTTCTGGTGCCAAATAGAGGGCACCCAAAAATTACACAAGACTGGAAAAACAATAAATTCTTTGGGCTTTATTTTAGGGCTCAAACTGAACTAAAATGGAATTGATCCAGGGCAAAGGTTTTGCGGGTCTTGGCCAAAATTCATCACGGTCCTTTTCCTTAAAACCCAAAAAGTGTTGTTTTTTTATTTTGTAAGCAATTTTGAAACAAGTCTTTTTCAGTTCAACATTTTGGTTTTCCAAATTTCTAAGTTCAAAAACATGCTAATTTTGAAATTTAAGAATTATTTTAAAAATACATAATTTTGTTGATTGAAAACTTTTTGTTTATTGGATTATATTATATTATTTGAGTTGAGGTGAATTTAATTCTGTGAAAAACTCATGGAATCTTTCAAATATTCTTACATATATTTATAATATTTGGTTTAAGTCAAACAAATATTATAAATATATGATTGAACTTCATTAGAGAATTTATTTTAATATTTTATAACCGTCGTTGAACAGCCAACCAAATTTTCGGGTCTAATGTTCAGCCATGTAGCCTCAAGAAATTTTCTTTCGTGGAGGATTTTTCTGATTGAACTAAGCCGTATTTGCGTTACATGAAGGGGAAGACCACGGGAATCTCTCATGGTTAGCCTGGCGGTGAGAGCACTCTAACCCATGATCCGTACACCACTGAAGATATTTTTACGTCAGCACTGTGGTCGGTGCAAGCCGGATGCGGAATTCGTATCGACCAACCATCGCTGGGATTTGAACCCGGTTCACCTCATTGGAAGATGAACGCGCTATCCTCTTAGCCAGCACTGCTCATTTAAGTAAAATTTAATTATTTTATTTTATATACCGTCGTATATACCGTAATGTTCAACTCCGTAGCCCTGTGATTTTGAACCAATCCAGAAGACAAGGAAACTCCTGGATCAGTACCCCCAGAGGTATTGATTTGTTATGGGAACATGGAGGACTTTGAGACTCGACAGATTTAACGTGCATCAGTCACCATTTACTACACTGGGAGTCTTCGGCCTGAGAGGATCGAACCCACGACCTCTTGGACACGGGCCCAGCTCCCTATCAACCAGGCTATCCCGGCCCCATTTAAGTAACATTAAACTTCTTTTCAACTTGATTAAAAACTTCATTTACTTCAGAAATATACAAATTGGAAATAACAGTCAAGCGTTCAAAAAAAAAAAAAAAAAAAAGGTGCCCATTTTGAAAACTTGCCATACGTGAAAGAGAAGAAGCAAAAGTGATGGAGGTAGGCAACTTTACGTTTTATAAAATCACTTTTGTTTCTTCTTTCTAGCAAGTGTTGAAAATGGGTGCTTGAAATATATAGCTTGAAACCTGTCGACTAGTTACTTCCGATTTGTCAATTTTTGAAGCGAATTAAGTTTTCAATCAAGCAATATCTCACCGCGTCAGATTGGGATTGCTTATTGAAGACATTCGTATGTTGCATTTGTCATAAATATGCCAAAGGCAGATAAAGTCGCCAAATGCAGCAACCTAGTCACAAAAATTTTGGCTATCAAAATGACACAATCACGTGATGATAACCGAGGGACATCCCACATCTTTAAATAAGAGCGAAATACCCTCTCCTCCTTGTTGTCAATCACACTCCAAAATCAAAATAAACTAAATAAAAAAAAAGAAAAAAAGCGAGAGGAAGAGGAGGAGGTTTAAACAAGCATGATTTTGATATGTTTGTTTTTCGAGTAACAAGATCTACGCCAATTGATGAAAGTAACATTGCGAAAGGCGACGACCTCTTTATGAAAGGTAGATTTTCTCCCTCTACCTTTCATTTTGATAGGGAGTGACGCCTTTCTGAATGAAGGGGTACCTTTTAAGGTTCCCATTTTATTTTTTACGATGATGAAAAAGCATAGCATTAATTCGATTTTAAAGTGGTTATCATTTATCTTAGAATACATGTGTAATAGAAGTGAATCGAAAAATATTGTTTGCTGCAATCAATTTCATGACCTGCTAAAGTTTTTTTCCTGCAATATTTTGTGCATATTTCCTTCAAGCATGTAAAAAAAATTATAATAATGAGTGGAATGCTTATCAAATACAGTTTCTCTTAATAGACTTTACTTATTTTTAATTATGTTGATTATACTGTAGAATGTGGTTTACGTATCGAATCCAACAAATCGGTTTTTTTAGAGCGCATATGTAATTGAAATGAATCGAAAAACAATGTTTAGTGCAATCAATTTCATCATCTGCTAAAATTTTTTTCCTGCAATATTTTGTGCATATTTCCTTCAAGTATGTAAAAAAAAATTATAATAATGAGTGGAATGCTTATCAAATACAGTTTCTCTTAATAGACTTTACTTATTTTTAATTATGTTGATTATACTGTAGAATGTGGTTTACGTATCGAATCCAACAAATCGATTATTTTAGAGCGCATATGTAATTGAAATGAATCGAAAAACAGTGTTTAGTGCAATCAATTTCATCATCTGCTAAAGTTTTTTTCATGCAATATTTTGTGCATATTTCCTTCAAGTATGTAAAAAAATTATAATGATGAGTGGAATACTTATCAAATACAGTTTCTCTTAATAGACTTTACTTATTTTTAATTATGTTGATTATACTGTAGAATGTGGTTTACTTATCGAATCCAACAAATCGGTTTTTTTTAGAGCGCATATGTAATTGAAATGAATCGAAAAACAATGTTTAGTGCAATCAATTTCATCATCTGCTGAAGTTTTTTTCCTGCAATATTTTGTGCATATTTCCTTCAAGCATGTAAAAAAAATTATAATAATGAGTGGAATGCTTATCAAATACAGTTTCTCTTAATAGACTTTACTTATTTTTAATTATGTTGATTATACTGTAGAATGTGGTTTACGTATCGAATCCAACAAATCGATTATTTTAGAGCGCATATGTAATTGAAATGAATCGAAAAACAGTGTTTAGTGCAATCAATTTCATCATCTGCTAAAGTTTTTTTCATGCAATATTTTGTGCATATTTCCTTCAAGTATGTAAAAAAATTATAATGATGAGTGGAATACTTATCAAATACAGTTTCTCTTAATAGACTTTACTTATTTTTAATTATGTTGATTATACTGTAGAATGTGGTTTACTTATCGAATCCAACAAATCGGTTTTTTTTAGAGCGCATATGTAATTGAAATGAATCGAAAAACAATGTTTAGGGCAATCAATTTCATCATCTGCTAAAGTTTTTTTCCTGCAATATTTTGTGCATATTTCCTTCAAGCCTGTAAAAAAAATTATAATAATGAGTGGAATGCTTATCAAATACAGTTTCTCTTAATAGACTTTACTTATTTTTAATTATGTTGATTATACTGTAGAATGTGGTTTACGTATCGAATCCAACAAATCGATTATTTTAGAGCGCATATGTAATTGAAATGAATCGAAAAACAGTGTTTAGTGCAATCAATTTCATCATCTGCTAAAGTTTTTTTCATGCAATATTTTGTGCATATTTCCTTCAAGTATGTAAAAAAATTATAATGATGAGTGGAATACTTATCAAATACAGTTTCTCTTAATAGACTTTACTTATTTTTAATTATGTTGATTATACTGTAGAATGTGGTTTACTTATCGAATCCAACAAATCGGTTTTTTTTAGAGCGCATATGTAATTGAAATGAATCGAAAAACAATGTTTAGTGCAATCAATTTCATCATCTGCTAAAGTTTTTTTCCTGCAATATTTTGTGCATATTTCCTTCAAGCATGTAAAAAAAATTATAATAATGAGTGGAATGCTTATCAAATACAGTTTCTCTTAATAGACTTTACTTATTTTTAATTATGTTGATTATACTGTAGAATGTGGTTTACGTATCGAATCCAACAAATCGATTATTTTAGAGCGCATATGTAATTGAAATGAATCGAAAAACAGTGTTTAGTGCAATCAATTTCATCATCTGCTAAAGTTTTTTTCATGCAATATTTTGTGCATATTTCCTTCAAGCATGTAAAAAAAATTATAATAATGAGTGGAATGCTTATCAAATACAGTTTCTCTTAATAGACTTTACTTATTTTTAATTATGTTGACTATACTGTAGAATGTGGTTTTCGTATCGAATCCAACAAATCGGTTTTTTTAGAGCGCATATGTAATTGAAATGAATCGAAAAACAATGTTTAGTGCAATCAATTTCATCATCTGCTAAAGTTTTTTTCATGCAATATTTTGTGCATATTTCCTTCAAGTATGTAAAAAAAATTATAATAATGAGTGGAATGCTTATCAAATACAGTTTCTCTTAATAGACTTTACTTATTTTTAATTATGTTGATTATACTGTAGAATGTGGTTTACTTATCGAATCCAACAAATCGGTTTTTTTTAGAGCGCATATGTAATTGAAATGAATCGAAAAACAATGTTTAGTGCAATCAATTTCATCATCTGCTAAAGTTTTTTTCCTGCAATATTTTGTGCATATTTCCTTCAAGCATGTAAAAAAAATTATAATAATGAGTGGAATGCTTATCAAATACAGTTTCTCTTAATAGACTTTACTTATTTTTAATTATGTTGATTATACTGTAGAATGTGGTTTACGTATCGAATCCAACAAATCGATTATTTTAGAGCGCATATGTAATTGAAATGAATCGAAAAACAGTGTTTAGTGCAATCAATTTCATCATCTGCTAAAGATTTTTTCATGCAATATTTTGTGCATATTTCCTTCAAGTATGTAAAAAAATTATAATGATGAGTGGAATACTTATCAAATACAGTTTCTCTTAATAGACTTTACTTATTTTTAATTATGTTGATTATACTGTAGAATGTGGTTTACTTATCGAATCCAACAAATCGGTTTTTTTTAGAGCGCATATGTAATTGAAATGAATCGAAAAACAATGTTTAGTGCAATCAATTTCATCATCTGCTAAAGTTTTTTTCCTGCAATATTTTGTGCATATTTCCTTCAAGCATGTAAAAAAAATTATAATAATGAGTGGAATGCTTATCAAATACAGTTTCTCTTAATAGACTTTACTTATTTTTAATTATGTTGATTATACTGTAGAATGTGGTTTACGTATCGAATCCAACAAATCGATTATTTTAGAGCGCATATGTAATTGAAATGAATCGAAAAACAGTGTTTAGTGCAATCAATTTCATCATCTGCTAAAGTTTTTTTCATGCAATATTTTGTGCATATTTCCTTCAAGCATGTAAAAAAAATTATAATAATGAGTGGAATGCTTATCAAATACAGTTTCTCTTAATAGACTTTACTTATTTTTAATTATGTTGACTATACTGTAGAATGTGGTTTTCGTATCGAATCCAACAAATCGGTTTTTTTAGAGCGCATATGTAATTGAAATGAATCGAAAAACAATGTTTAGTGCAATCAATTTCATCATCTGCTAAAGTTTTTTTCATGCAATATTTTGTGCATATTTCCTTCAAGTATGTAAAAAAAATTATAATAATGAGTGGAATGCTTATCAAATACAGTTTCTCTTAATAGACTTTACTTATTTTTAATTATGTTGATTATACTGTAGAATGTGGTTTACTTATCGAATCCAACAAATCGGTTTTTTTTAGAGCGCATATGTAATTGAAATGAATCGAAAAACAATGTTTAGTGCAATCAATTTCATCATCTGCTAAAGTTTTTTTCCTGCAATATTTTGTGCATATTTCCTTCAAGCATGTAAAAAAAATTATAATAATGAGTGGAATGCTTATCAAATACAGTTTCTCTTAATAGACTTTACTTATTTTTAATTATGTTGATTATACTGTAGAATGTGGTTTACGTATCGAATCCAACAAATCGATTATTTTAGAGCGCATATGTAATTGAAATGAATCGAAAAACAGTGTTTAGTGCAATCAATTTCATCATCTGCTAAAGTTTTTTTCATGCAATATTTTGTGCATATTTCTTTCAAGTATGTAAAAAAATTATAATGATGAGTGGAATACTTATCAAATACAGTTTCTCTTAATAGACTTTACTTATTTTTAATTATGTTGATTATACTGTAGAATGTGGTTTACTTATCGAATCCAACAAATCGGTTTTTTTAGAGCGCATATGTAATTGAAATGAATCGAAAAACAATGTTTAGTGCAATCAATTTCATCATCTGCTAAATTTTTTTCATGCAATATTTAATGCACATTTTCTTCAAGTATGTAAAAAAATAATAATAATAATAATACGTTGAATGCTTATCAAATACATCTTCTCTTGATTAATTTACCTATTTTTTATTAAGTTCATTAGTTTGTAGAAAGTGGTTTACATATCGAATACTGCAAATCAGTTTTTCTCATAGTTTTCCAATAACATCAAGTCCGTGAATTAATAGTTCATCTGTGAAAAGATACATTTCAATGGAACTTCATTTTTTAATATGATAAAAAAAAAGTTGCTTTCATTTGGATCCAAAATTTTAAGTAATTATCTTAGACTATATTTGTAAGAGAACTGAAGAAAGGGGTATATTACTTACCTCAATCAATTTTCATCTATTAAATTTACCTTATTTTGAATTTTATCCATGCATAAACAAAAAATTGTTATGCATATTGTATTTTTAATTTTTTTCATAATATGTATTAATTTCACGTATTAATTTTCATTATTACCTGGAATTTGAAATACGTACCGAATCCTACATATTAATTTTCCCCTAATTCTAATTCCAGACTTTAATTTCCTATTGATACGTAGAATATGAAATACGTATCAGATAGAGCATATTAATTTTTCGCTAATACTTATTCCACGCATTAATTGTTTTCTTAATGCGAGAAATATGAAATACGTATTGTATAAAACTTATTATTTTTTCCGTAATATTATATTTCGCGTATTAATTGTTCATTATTGTGTGGAATTCGGCAATATTTTTCTTCTATCTACTACGATGAAAGTAAAGTTATTTTCATTTATCACAGAATGCATGTGTGTTCTAGAACTTAATATAAAAAATTATTGATTGATAAGATCATTTTTATCATCGATCAAATTTGTTTACCGGATTTTAGACGCATCCATGTATTAGTCAAAGCAAATGTATGAATGGAATGCGTATCATGTAACACATATCAATTTTTTCAAGATTTCACAATTTATTTTTCATAAATACGTCGAACTGGTATCGAATTCAGTGTATTAATTTTTACATAATTCCATGGATTAATTTATCATTAATGCGTGACAAATACGGTATCATAATTATACCATAATATTTATTCCACGCAATAATTATTCATTAATACGTTGAATGTTGATTATGTATGAAATACAGAATATTAAATTAATCATAACATCAATTCCACGCATCAGCTCTTCATTAATGCGTAAAATGTGGAATACGTGTCAAATACAGCAAAATGATTGTTTTCAATGATATTTTTTTTCTTCAAAATTCAAACATTATGGTTATTTTTGTAATTTAAATGTCTTTGTAATAATCAAATATTCAAACGCAAGCGTCTTTGTAATATTCAAACTTTCACTCAATGTTTCTCCCTGTACGTAAAAAAATCATAAGCCCCGCTGCCGCAGCGGCTCGAATGTTCAAATTAACGTTACATTTTGTTTTGCTGCACAAATGCTATGAGATTGAGAAACTTGAAGCTGCGATGGTGTAAAGAAAATTATACCGAAAATATAATGGAATAAAAAAAAAACTACATTCGATTATTATATCTAAAATTATTTAATGTTAAACTTGTAGGAAAAAATCACACGCGGGTCGCTCTGCAGCCTACAGAAGTGCAACTACAGCATTGAAATTTGAAGTGCTAAAAGAGCAATTTTTTAATTCAAAGCAAGTTTTTATTTATTTTTTTTCGAAATTCCAATTCATTTGAAAAAGATTGCAGTTTTAAGTGCCTTTGCCGAAAAATTATTTATTCAGTTTAAATTTTTGCCTATTTGAATTTTATGTTATTCTTTACAAATAACAATTACAAATAGCAAATAACAAATCTTAAGCTAAAAAATCTAAACATTAAATCGTCAACCGACACAAAATTCTCTATTTCATATTTTCTATCTGTACAATAAAAATAAAATATTTTTCGAAGATAATCTTTTAAAAGCGAAACCCTACACTTCAGCTATTTTTACCCCGACATCTCAAATGTGACAGTTTAAAAAAAAGTGTCAACAAAATCTGTCAATTTTTATGGTCAACTCTAAAAACGCCTCACCATGTAAGTCACCCAAAAGTCAAAACTAATACAAAGAACTTTATTCTCCGGATCTGTCGCCAAGATGACCGGCTCGATTTGACCGGATAAAGGAGTGTTCGGTCAAGTAGATCGGTTCACAGCACTCTGGACAATGGCTTGGAGTATTTATCCTGTCTTGTAGTCCAGGGATCTTGCTGAGATACCCCCTTTTTGGGGCGAAGAAGAAGAATAAAGGAATATTTCTTAGCCTTTAGATATTTCTTTTTCATAATATTATTATATTTGACGCTAAGTATAAAGTTTGAGCAAAATATTAGAGCCCATGGTAAACAAACATTTTGATGGTTTGAATAGATTTAGATATTTGCGCAGAAATAATTCTGTTAAGTTGTTTTTTAATAGATTTGTAGAAGAAAAACTGTGACTGACTTTACTTGGATTAAGAAAGTCATGAACAGGACTTCGAATACGAGGATTTTAAGGGGGGGAAAAGAATCGTAAAAAGCAGCTGGAAATTAAAAATACTCTCGAAAGCGGAAAAGAACTATGTTCGATTGTAGAATATTAGTTACGTATCCATGGCAGAATTTAAAAATCTAACTATTTTATTTTTTCAAAAATTTTGGAGTGTGTGGAACCATAATTTCAGTTCGAAAATGAGTTGAGTAGCCACACTCCCAATTCAAAATCTATCCTTCCTTTTTTTTTTTTTTTTTTTTTTTTTTAAGTCTAGTTTCTCCATATGATACACAGTTAAGAATTTTAAAGCGCGTTGAATCATAATATCAATTGCGTTTCCAAAACTCTTCTCAAAAATCTGTTTTTCTTTTTTTTTTCTTTTTCCCTGGCGAATTTTTTTTTTTTTTTGTACGCAGAAGTTTTAAAATGCGTTGAAAAATAGTATCAATTGTGTATCGTCAATCCTATTCAAAAATCTATTTGTTTTTTTACTATTTTTTTTATTTATTTCTATTTTATAGCTGTCGTTGTACAGGCGACCTAATTTTTGGGTTTACGACTACTAACAGGACCGAATTAAGCCTACGCGGGGCCCAAGACCATTCAAATTCTTGGGGCCCTTAGATAAAAAAAATTTCTTGTATATTTTCTATTTATTCAAATATAATAGTATTTATACATCTTTTCATTTAAGAAAGCATATTTAAAATTAAAATAAATAATAATAAATTAAATTTTACTTTATTTTATTAAATTAGAACTAAAAAAAAATAATCATAAGATTTTAAAAAAATTTGAAAAATCATTGTTTTTTGTAATTTTTTAAAATTTATTTTCAAAAAATCCATTTTAAGGGGGTCTTAGGCCATGACCTAGTCTGGCCTGTAATCCAGCTCTGACTATTAATGTTCAAATCCGTAACCTAGTAATTTTGAACCCAATCCAGAAGACAAGGGAACTCCTGAATCAAGCATTGGAAGACATTTGCCAACGTAAAGAAACGGTTTGCCCGATTACAAGGGGACACAAGCCCAAGATCTGTCAACCAGTGACGATATTTTACGTCAGCGCTGTGTTCGGTGTGAGCCGTGTGCGGAATTCATATCGACCAGCCATAACTGGGATTGGAGCCTAGGTCCCCTAACTGGGAAGCGTACGCTCTATCCATTGAGCCACCGTGCCTCTAATTGAAATATTGATTTGAATTGCATAATTGAATAAGGCATAGTTGGAATTGAATGTGGAGTTTATGGGGACAGAATTCAAAATAGGTCATGCTGCGTTTAACAGTAAGCGTTGATGTAAATCTAAAAGTAAACCATTTAAAATTTGT
Source organism: Parasteatoda tepidariorum (assembly GCF_982258835.1). Taxonomy (NCBI): domain Eukaryota; kingdom Metazoa; phylum Arthropoda; class Arachnida; order Araneae; family Theridiidae; genus Parasteatoda; species Parasteatoda tepidariorum. The sequence continues at coordinate 90,347,629 of NC_141763.1, read as the reverse complement.
ACTAAGTAAGAAACATTGCGATTGTCCAACAACTCACTCTGTATTTTCAATTTATTTTAAAATCATTTTTTGCTGTAACAGAAAAAATTATATTGCTTTAATATTGTCTCTGAAATTTGTGAAAACGGTAATTTTATCTTTTATTATATTTTATGCTGTAACAATTACCATTCTTATTCCAGCAACTTGTTGATTTTTTTCGTCCGAATTTGTTTTGAGAAACATCATTAACGCATAGCAATCGTGATCCAATCGTTTAATTTCCATGAAAAAGTCGTGTTCCCCGATTCGACACCCCACATTAAATCTGAAACATATTGTTTTCAAACCGAAACAAACCAATAAAAACGTATAATTTCCACAACATGCAAACAATGCAAAAAACTTTAATACACTTTCAATTAGGGACAGAAGTTATTGTTGTAGAGGGGTGAGAAAAATCGATTAATTTTTCAATTTTTTTTTATTTTCACAATTATCAAAATCGTACACGGCAAAATCGTGAGTTTAGGAGAAAAGGCAATAATAAATTTTATATTACCCTCTAGGTATTTGATCAAGTGTTTTATCACCTGTCATAATTCATCACATTTACCACGCATGCGTACGTGAATTAATCGTTCTCCGTTCTTAAAGTATGAAGTTTAATAAAGGAAAGGTCAGGATTTTATAGGGCTTAGGCTATTTTCACACGGTTTAGGAAGGTCGAGGTATTGGGTGGCATTACAATTTTATTTTCTTAATTCATTGTTAAGCAATAATATGGGCGGATCAAAAGGTTTTGAAAATGAATGCAGATATTACAACCCGGAAAAAAACTCTAATGAGTTATAAAATTAATTACTTCTCCGTTGGCAACATCGACTTCTAGTTCACTTTTCGTTTTTTTTTTTTTTTAAGTCTTATCTACACGAATAAACTCAGTTTATGGAAATTAATTCTGTTTTAAAAGCTTTTGGTTAACGTCTTTATGCCTAAACAGTTCTCTTTTATGGCTAATTTGAAAAAAGAAAGAGAATAATAATGTAGAATGAACTCACAATTCGAACATAAAATTTACTATTTTGTTTTGTATTTTAAGGGTATTTAATGTTTAATTCATAATGTCTTTAAAATCTAAATTAAATAATATTTTATTTATTGAATAATCCTGAAGTTTAAATCAGATTTTGAAGGAGTATTGAAACATAGCTCATTTAAGTTTTCATATGCATTTAATAAATTTTACAAAACATTTTACAAACTAATTTATGCATTCAGTCAGAGCATGATTTCATCGACTTGCAAAAAACAAAATGTCAATAAAAAAAAAAGCTAATTTCTAGTCACAGGAAATGGCAGTGGCAAAAAAAGCTAGTATTTTTGGTAAGGATTTCAAATTATTTGCCAAATATTAAAAGTATTCGCCAATTTTCGAAATTCTTCGCCAAATGCAAATCTTAACAAATTTTTATGATTAATTTTTGTCTATATAAAACTATTTTACTGTAGTTTCTTTCAGGTTTAGAATATTTGGGCCCAATTCTAATTGGTTATGCCGCCCATCTACTCAAAATTACTGTAATCGAATAAAAGATACTCATTTGTCATTTTAACGTAATTTTGAGGATCGACCTAAATATATATTTTACTTTCAAGTGCAAAAAATCATTCGCCAATAATTTCGCCAAAACACAATTTTATTCGCCAAATTTACGATTTTATCTCATTTTGCGAGGTGGTGTATGTTTAACGTGAACTCTGCATAATCCATTTTGATACCGCAGTAAAAAATGGTTTTATGAACCTTAATTTTTGCTAGCAGTATTTTTTAACACTAGCAAGTTTTGCTTCTGATTTTGAAGAATGAAATCATGCCCTGCCTTCAATGTATATTTTTAAATTCCTTGTCAAAAAAAAACAGTTTAATATTTATACTAATTAAGGGTCACCGTTTAGTGTTAAAGAGTGAAAAAAAACGATAGTGCTATTGAAATGTAAAGAAGGTGCTGAACACATCAAAACCTGTTTGATTGCCAGATGAAACTTAAAAATATTTTTTTTTTAAGTTCCTTTTAACTTCTGTCTGATTCCTCCAGCAATCACACAGGTTTTGGACGCTTTCACTACCGCCTTCATAAATAGTAAGTCAGTATTATTCAGACCCGTTTTGCTCAGTAAGTGCTGTTCTGTTTAAGAATATTCTAAAGAGCTGCTATACCACGGGAGAAACTTTTCGTGGCAAATTCCCTTTCGCCACCATAAATAATTTAAAGTTTAAAGTATAAAAATAGTAAGTTCTGGCAAACCTAGAAGCAGCCAAGAGCTTCAAATGAAAAAAAAAATTAAAAATATTAAAAGTCGAAATAAATTATTGGAAGAGTTGCATAATCCTAAGTTATTTTCTCATAATCATTCCTCATTTAGATATTTCGAAAACTTCTTTTCAGTATTTGAAACTTCGTGCCTTTTTATTACATAAAAAATAATATTTTAAGAATTTTTGCACGCCTTTACAAAGCGATTGCCTAAATAAAATTTAATTGAATTTGTCCTCATTCATCTGTGTTTTTAATAAAAATATAAATTTGTAAGATATGTAAAAAAATTCGATTCGTTTTAACCTTTTGGACAGCCTTATGGCATATTTTAGGGCGTGATTTCATACACTAGCAGGTAGCTAATTGCTAGTAAAATAAAAGAATTCCTAGTTACAGATAAACGCTATAGCAAAAATTGCTTGTAACTTCTGAAGGTCTGGATTTTGGATCGTTTTCCCTTTTTTTCCCACGTGATTTTTCTAACTCCGATAGTTTTAATATTCCACGCGAATGTCGAATTCTTGACGCTCTCGATTAACGACTATTCCTCATCGTTTCCGATCTTTTTTCCGATATAATATTAATCGTTTTTTGGTCAATCTCCATATGAGTTTCGGTATTTTTAAACGATGATATCGCGACAACCGGTGTTCGAATTTGAGCAATATTTTTTTTTTTTTTTTGATGCTCATGATTCACGACTATTCCGTAATTGTCTAATGGCCATGAATCCAAGTTGATTTCTGATCGTTTTCACGGCAGTTATTGTAGATATATTTCATTTTTACGGTATTTTCATATAGTCATTCGAATGACTTAATTTTTAATATAATCTTATTTTGAATTTGAACACCTGAATTTCACTGATGAACAGGATCACTTTTTGATATGCTTTATTCACGATTCATCTCTGATCCACATCATTTCCCGACCAATTTTACGTCAATTACTTCTCGTTTTTGCCGTCTTTTTTACGATATTAATATGTTGTTATTACGAAACATGATTATCAATTTTGAGTTATCACTTTTTGGCACTCTCAATTCACGACTATACCGTCATAAATCAACGTCGTTTTCAAATCATTTTTCCATCAGTTGTTATAGTTAGTCCTACTAACTCTTCGCGTTACAGAGTTCGCAATCTTGATTGACGTTTCAATTGAAATCTCAGAAATTTGTTAAAATTGATTACTATTATTCAGTTAGATGAGACTAAAATCTTTCCCTGACTAATGTCCATATTTCATTTATTTATTTTTCAAAATTTAATTTATAGCCTTCTTCTACTAAACTCTTCGTTTTAGCATGCCAATAAATAATAATTTATAAATGCCAAATTTTAATCTAGATCTACGGTTGAAGAAATTTCTGGATTAATTCTCCTAGAATTTGAGACAGAGGAATTAAACCTTTTTCTACAAAACTCTTCGTTTTAGAATACCTAATAATAATTTATAAATACCTAATGTTAATCTAGATCTACAGTTGAAGTAATTTTGGGATTAATCCCTAAGAATTTGAGACATAGAAGAATTAGATATTCTTCTACTAAACTCTTCCTAATTTTAATCTAGATCAACGGTTAAAGTAATTTGGGATTAATCCCCTAGGATTTGAGACATAGAAGAGTTGGACGTTCTTCAACTAAACTCTTCGTTTTAGAATGCCTACTAATTTATTTTAGTAATTTATAAATGCCTAATTTTAATCTAGATCTACGGTTGAAGTAATTTGGGATTAATCCCCCTAGAATTTGAGACATAAGAGAATTAGACATTCTTCTACTAAACTCTTCGTCTTTGAATGCTTAATAATAATTTATAAATGCCTACTGTTAATCTAGATCTACAGTTGAAGTAATTTTGGGATTAATCCCCAAGAATTTGAGACATAGAAGAATTAGATATTCTTCTATTAAACTCTTCCAAATTTTAATCTAGATCAACGGTTAAAGTAATTTGGGATTAATCCCCCTAGAATTTGAGACATAAGAGAATTAGACATTCTTCTACTAAACTCTTCGTCTTAGAATGCTTAATAATAATTTATAAATGCCTAATGTTAATCTAGATCTACAGTTGAAGTAATTTTGGGATTAATCCCCAAGAATTTGAGACACAGAAGAATTAGATATTCTTCTACTAAACTCTTCCAAATTTTAATCTAGATCAACGGTTAAAGTAATTTGGGATTAATCCCCCTAGGATTTGAGACATAGAAGAATTGGACGTTCTTCTACTAAACTCTTCGTTTTAGAATGCCTACTAATTTATTTCAGTAATTTATAAATGCCTAATTTTAATCTAGATCTACGGTTGAAGTAATTTGGGATTAATCCCCCTAGAATTTGAGACATAAGAGAATTAGACATTCTTCTACTAAACTCTTCGTCTTAGAATGCTTAATAATAATTTATAAATGCCTAGTGTTAATCTAGATCTACAGTTGAAGTAATTTTGGGATTAATCCCCAAGAATTTGAGACATAGAAGAATTAGATATTCTTCTATTAAACTCTTCCTAATTTTAATCTAGATCAACGGTTAAGGTAATTTGGGATTAATCCCCCTAGGATAGAAGAATTAGACGTTCTTCTACTAAACTCTTCGTTTTAGAATGCCTACTAATAATTTATAAATGCCTAATTTTAATCTAGATCTACGGTTGAAGTAATTTGGGATCAATCCCTCTAGAATTTGAGACATAGAATAGGAAATTTTTTTTATTGGAAAAGACAACCATAACATGAATCTTTAAGTGATAATATCGCTTCTCGATCATTGATCGCTTTTTTTTTTTAAAGTCATTCTGGGCGTAAAGCGTATTCACTTCAACCGGAACTACCTTTCACGAGTTTCTTCACGGTTGCCAGATTTGTTGAAAGAACCTCAATGAACATATATTAATCTAGATTTGATCTCCCATTGCGTGAGGTTTTGTTGTCTAATGGGCCATATTAAACAAATAATCACGTGACCGATTTATCTATATCTATCACATATATGAATATCAGTTATCATACATCTTACACATGTGTATAAACCCTATTACGATTTATACATATAGATATTATTAAGTGATTATGGTAGTTTTAGTAGCCAATTGTAGTTTTATATAGTTTAAATTAGTTTAAACTAAACAAAAAATAATTAAATATGTAAGTAATATATATAAGTTTTAATAAATAAGTTTGAATATATTAGAAAAGATATATAAGATATCAGTTTTATTTTATATCTACACTCAACATTTTCATACATTTATTAAGGCCTTATTTGTCTTAAAAATTAAATCAAAATAATTCATTTCTGTGGTGTTTGACTTCAGAGCCTAGTTTGAATTTTGTTAATTATATATGTAAATAATTGCGGGTAGAACAATATAATATATCAAACAAAGTACCTTTTCTCATTAAAAGAAGTTGAGTTTAGTTTATTATGGTTCTCAAAATTCTTCGAATATTTAAGTCCATGACGAGTTTATACAGTGACTATATTTACCTATATAATGAAAAAAATATAAAGCAACATAGATTTAATAATGCAGTCATAATTAATTGTTTTCTAAGCATTGTTTTAACAAATTAACTAAATCTTCTAGCGCTAAGTTATCTGGACATTAATTATCTTGAGCTTTTAAGCTTAGGGATAAATTACCACGTGACTCCATCTCCTGCTAGCTCTGCTCATGAGTGAGCATTCTTACATTAATATTCATTCAAATGTATATCCACAATCAATGTTCGCGTATAATATCGAAATTGCTTAAGTGAAATTATTTTGTGTATTATATTGAAATTACTATTATGGAAAATTAATTTGAAATTATATATTAATACGATTCTAAAACCTTAAGAAAGATTTAAACTTAATCAGTATCGATGTTTTTCAATACATAACAAACAATTAAAAACAAACTATGAGATACCTGCAAGTAACGTAGTGTGGGTATCTCAATCCTGGTTGGTTATTGAAATGTGGCATTTGTTTACGTTAGAAACTGTTCTTTCCATTCTATTTCAAGTAAGCCAAGCCCGTAAAGTATCAATTCTCTTAAGTGGCACATTCTATATTTTTGCACAAAATATTTTGTAAAGATTTCAATTCTTTCACTATATATTACTTTGCTTAATACAAAGACAGGCAGGAAGCAATGTAGAGCATAAACAAACTAATTATGCATCGAAGTTGGCCAGTAAGTGAAAAAAATATATCATAGTTCCAATAAAGTACATAAATAAATAATAAATCTCAATTAAGTGAAAAACGTAGACGAGCAAGAAATATTTCAGCAAATTCGATGTTTGATGTGGTATTGCATTTTATAACTTTACGTTAATTTACATTCTAACTTATGTGAGGAAACTACATACCATTTTGCTACACATACCTACACTACGTCACTTTGCACATACCTACTAGCCATTTTGCTTATAAACAATCAGCTTGCGCTGACAATGCCACGTGTGGGTATCTGTGCTCTTCTTCTCGAAGTGAAAGTACCCAATTATTGCAGCTTTAATTAAGAAAATTTTGTCAATACGCTAATCTCAACGAAACGAATGTAAAATGAATTAAAAAGTAATTAAAAGTAGTTTAAAAGTAATTTAAAAGTAATTTAAAGGTAATTTATAAATGTAACAAATTTTACCTAAGAAATAGAAATTGTGTGACTCAGTTCGAAGAAATAAAGGAAAAGTAATTTTACTCGTTAACGGGACTTTATATTGCCAGTTTCAATTTCTCTTGCATTAAGTTTCCTTTTTTCTTTTTAAATCAATATAAATGTTAAAATTTATCTTTGCAACATCTAAAATATACGAAAAAAATTCTGCTTTTTTCTCGTACTGCTCGAACATGAATCGATTCCACCATACTACTTTTAAAGGTAGACAAATCAACCTAGACTAACGATAGATAAATCTTAGACTAACAATCATGAATAACTCGTTTCGTCAGTGATGTTTTAAAGCTGGTCACAGCTCAAACTGCGTGTTTCCGAAAATGAACACAACGTGCTTGCGAAAATGGACACAGCTTGAAATGCGAGTTTAAGAAAATTTACACAGCAAAATATACGCCTTTTCAGTTATTAACCCAAACTTGACAACTAAAAAAGAAACTAATTGCTTATTTTTACTTATTTAAACCAAAAACCCAGCAAAAAGCGTGCTTCCGAAAATGGATACATCGTGCTTGGGAAAATGGACACAATTCGAAATGCGAGTTTAAGAAATTGGACACAGAAAAAAATACGCCTTTTCAGTTATTAACCCAAATTTAACAGCTAAAAAGGAAACTAATTGCTTATTTTTACTTATTTAAACAAAAAAATCCAGCAAAAAGCGTGCCTCCGAAAATGGACACAGCTCGAAATGCGAGCTTAAGAAAATGGGCAGAGGAAAAAATGCACATTTTCAATTTTCAACCCAAATTTAACAATGAAAAAGGAAACTGCGAGCTTATTCTTCTTTTTTAAACCTAACTTCTTCAACCTAAATTTACCACTACTAATTCTATATTTATAGCACATGTAGCAACCTTGTAATAACAAGCGCTTTTCGTGTTATTATTACGCTTTTAATTCAAGAGTTTAAAACTAAGAGAACTGTTTAATTATTATTATTATTATTACACTGCTGGACAATTGCTAAGGACGGATAACACTATCATCCATAGCAACCACAAAATGAAAGGAAGCAAAATGTGGAAAATAAGAATAAGTGCGGGATATAGTAAGAAGAGGTATGCGTATGCAAATTTTTTTTTCCACGTCTGCTCATCACGTGATAGCGCTGATAAGGGCTTTAAAGGTTTTGACGCGTGGGGAGAGTTGTTGTTTCAAGTCAAAGTTTTACAGGAAAGATTTAGTTGACGTACTTGAAATTTTCGGCATGTCTTCCCGATATCACTTAGATGATTTTAAGCGTAGCAGAATTATTGGAAAGATCGAAGAAGGGCGAAAAATGACAGATGTTGCCAGGGAGTTCGACATCGCTCACAGCATTGTTTCACGGCTGTGGAAATCCTTTAAAACTACTGGAATGTGTAGTAGGCGGCACGGGGGAGGTCGTGTTAGAAGTACGACGTCTGCAGAAGATAGATACATCGTCCTATAAGCGAAAAGGAACAGGCGCACCACAGCTCAACAGGTGGCAAATCAGTTTCTTGCTGCCACAGGAAAGCAGATCTCCCGAAAAACTGTTGCCAGACGTTTGAGGGGATGAGGACTATACACCCACAGACCTGTTGTGTGTGTCCCATTGTCCAGACAGCACCTTACTGCCCGTTTGCAATGGTGTCGTGGGCATCACAATTGAACTGAACAGAACTGGGCATGCGTACTGTTCTCAGATGAGAGTAGATTTTGTCTGTCATCGGATTGTAGACGCCAAGTGATCTGGCGCGAGAGTGGTACTGGTCATCACCCAGAAAATATCCAGGAAAGGGACCATTATCCGACATGCAGTGTCATGGTGTGGGCCGGCATCATTATCAATGGCCGCACGCTCATATATGTGGTTGCGAATGATGCTATGTCGGACCAACGATGCATTGATGAAGTTCTACTTCCTCATGTTCGTCTTTTCCGTGGTGCTGTCGGTGATAAATTTGTTTTTATGGACGACAACGCAACATGTCATCGAACACTCGCTGTTCAGGATTGTCTGGACAGCAAGGGTATTCATCGCCTCGTATGGCAATCACGTTCTCCAGATCTAAACCCCATTGAAAATGTTTGGGATACTTTGGGGAGGCAACTTGATGGTCGAAACTATCCTCCGACAAACAAGAACACCCTCATCCGTGCACCGACAGAGTAATGGGATAAATTGCCTCAACAACTGCTGGATAATGTTGTGCAAAGTATGATACGAAGTGTAGAATGTTGCATCACACTCCACCACAGACATATCCCGTACTGACACCTTACTTCAAGTTGCCTGCTGACATTTAGATGCATTGTTCCATTTTTCTGTACGCAGCATCAAATCAACAATTTTTTTCTTTCAGATGTTTCATAGCTTTTGTACTTTCCAGAACAATAAATATTCTTTATTCTAATGTCTGAACAGTGTGGCAACTATTTTTTATCCTACTAGGCCTCATGTCTCGCTTAATGTTATGCTACAATGCAATTTGTGATCCGTCCTTAGCAATTGTCCAGCAGTGTATTACTATTATTATTATTATTATTATTATTATTACTATTATTATTACTATTATTATTATTATTATTACTATTGTAATGTAATTCTGTGCTGCAATTCAAGCTAAGGTTATTTACCTTAAAATTCCTCATTCATTTCCATATTGTTTCGGTTGCCATCAGCATAAAATTAATAAAAGTCACAAAAGTATTGTTTTGATATAAATATTTTCACTAGTAATACAAGAGATTAAAACTAAGAGAATTATTATTATTATTATTATTGTAATGTAATTCTACACTACATTTTAAGATTAAGTTATTTAGAAAAGTTGTCTAATCTTATTTACAGTTTTATAATTATTATTTTTGTGCAAATAACATTAATATACTTCTGTAAATTACTGTTAAAGAAATCTGCTAAATGATATAAAACTTAACGATAAGTTTCGTGCACAATGAGATGCAAGCAAAAATATTATTTAATAGATCAGCCCGTTTGGTAAGGGTAAATATTAAATTACGGTTGTGAATGCATCTAATATGTTTGTACAATACAATGCTATAACAATATAATGTTATTTTATAAAATGATTACTTAGAAAAGTTACTTTGGTTCACCAATAGACCCAAATATTTATAATACTAATAGATAATAATATTTGGACTTGGGAAGTGGAGACACAAGCTCAAGCAAGCAGAATTGCTTTTAGTACATATATATAGTTGATGACTTATGCCTGTTTAGGCAGAGGGGGTGCGATTGTTCTTGTTTTCCAGTGGCGCCATCTATGGCCCAGAATTCGACTTCCGCCACACCATACGTCACACCCGTTTATAGGGCGGACCCATTCATACATCCATTCATTCAACCACAGATCGCAATTTTGAATCAGAATTCTGAATCAGAGGACGATTGATCTCCAATCCAGTACCCCCCGAGGTGTTGATTTGTTATGGGAACATGGAGGACTTTTGCGACTCGGCATATTTAACGTGCATCAGTCACTTTATTACACGGGGAGTCTTCAGCCGGTGGGGTTCGAACCCACGAGCTCTCGGACATGGGCCCAGCGCCCTACCGACCTGGTACATATATGTTAGATGAATAATTTCAACTTTAGTTGAAAAACTATTTTCTGGCAAGAAACAACAATTTTTGCGAAGCAATCATCGGGGTTGGTGGGCGACAGAGAACAGGGGGCTTAGCCTCCTAATGAACAAGTAGAAACAAAGTGATTTGTGCAAATAGACGACATCACAGTGAAATTTTTTTTTAATTCATTAGTTTCTCTTTGAAAAGAGAAAAGGTTTGATAAACGAAATCAATTGCTATGTTTATTTTCCTAAATAGCTATGTCTGTTTTTGCAAATGCGCATTAGGAGCTATGTCCAGATTTTAAAACAAGCCGACGAACTATTACAAAGTCATAACAGTTATAAAAATAGTCTATTTAATTGCTTGTCATTCCTCGCGATGACAGAGCCTTTAGAGAACAGCCTTGCCGAAAAGTTTATATTTATAAAAAACCTTTATTCTGATTAGAAACCGATAATTCAATTGAAAAAAATAAAATACTTTGAAATATCTCCAATTGCAGCAATAGATAAGATAATATTGAATAGACATCCAAATGTCTCTTTCTAATAGATAAACTCTTTGATAATAAACCAATCATTAAATTTTGATAGATTTTCTTTTTTTCTTTCCTTTAAATCAAAGCCTACCGAATGTTTGATCTGCGAGTTTTCTTTTTAACACCGATACATGTTTTGAAGATGAATTAGTATTTTAACCCTAATAGGTCAATGATAATAAATTATTTTAATGAATGCCATTTTGAAAGTGTTTTGACAATGTTTTTATAAATTTTAAATAAGGAAGGCATTTTATTAATAATTGGGACTTGTATATACTTGTTGTTCCACAGTTAAAGCGTTTAAGGCATCCGACTGGGTTAGGCACAATTTTTTCTTAAATAGCTTTAATTAAAATATTAATGTTCGCAAACAGGGTTCCTAAAATTATGAATTTCAAATAAACTTTAAAAATTTCGAAAATTTTTTTTTTCAAAATAAAAGCAAATTGGAGAATATAAACTACACATTTTTATGTCACGCTATTCCATCATAACAAATTGTCATGCATAGTAGTTCAAAAAAAAATTTTCATATCAAGAAATTAATATGTGTTTCGAAATAAAATCTTGAAAAAATTTCAAATGCACAATGAATTAGAATTAAATATTTTATTCAATATTGATTTTTTAAAGAAAATTCTAAACATTCTTACGTAAAGCATGCATAAAAAATAATGAATTCACACATAAACTTTAACTTTTAGTTCAAAAACATAGCTAACCTTTTACAGAATCTATATACAAGGTTTCAAAGAATTCTACATTAAACTTTTATTGCATAATGTATGTTAATGTAACGAGATTTTAACGTTTTTCTGAAAATATATTTAAAATTAACGTTTTTCTGGACAAGTATTTAAAACAAGTAATTGCCAAAAAAACATATGCCAGTATGCGGAAATATGCCTAAAACTTCATTTTTAGACATAGGAAAACAAAAATTTTGGAAACTAATCAATAAAACTTCAAATATAAACTATAAAAGACATAAAAATTTTTGTCCAAATCGCCGATTTTACCTCAATATAGATTTTCAGAATGCAAAAAAATTCAATAAAAGGAAATATGGACTTTATGTGTAGTATATAAATATTTAAGGGAACTAAAAAGCGATCGATATCAAATGAATTACTACTGAGTAGAGCGAGACTGAGACTGAAAGAGTGACGTAGCTTGGGGATGCAAAAGAGTACGCCTGTCCCTGGGTGCAGCCATCCAAATTCATGTGAATAAATATGCTAATACAACTAATAATTAACAATGAATTCTAATGTGATGAATTAAACTAAGGATATTTTAGGATCCCTTATTTTAAAATATCTGAGAAATCAAATATATGTCATACTATAAATATCAGACCGGTGGTGGCTTAGGGGCAGTGATGGGCATCATTCACGGAAATTTTATTCATGACTAAATTTAGTCAGAATAAATTTATTCTGAATGATTATTCATACGTAAATTTAGTCATCATTCATCATCCATTATGCAAATATTTCCGATGATATTTTAAGTTACGGAATCACTCTTAAAAATGGGCTTCTTCTGAATATCTTCGGATTCGGTCTTTTGATCTTCAAAATATGGGAGGAACTCAATCTGGAAATATGGTTTCAAAACTTTAGCTAATCAGAGATCGCTACATCTCTGATGAAAATACTTAAATGATTCAAATTATTTGTGCTATTCAATCGGCTAAAATGATTTATTATTAATTTTAATAAATAACTGGGCCGGGAAGTCCTAGTTGGCAGGGCGCTGGACTCACGTTAGTGAGAACGGAGGTTCAAATCCAGCCAGCTGAAGAATCTCCATGTGGTAAATGGTGACCGGTGCACATTAAACCTGTTGGGTCACGAAGTCCTCCATGTTCTCATAATGAATTATGCCTCTGAGTGTACTGAATTAAAGATAGATTAATCTGGTTCAGGTCAAAATTATTACGAACTGGGGATGAATGAGTGTATGTTTTATTAGGTCCTTCTTGTAAGACGGGTTTGACGTATGGCTGTGGCAGAAATTGAATTCTCGGACATAGATGGCGCCACTGGAAAACAAAAACAATCGCAGCCCCTTTGCCTTAATGGCTTACGACGACAACATGACAGCAGGCCGGGATAGCCTGGTCAGTGGGGTGCCAGGCCCATATCCAAGAGTTCGTGGGTTCGGACCCCGCCGGTCGAAGACTCCCCGTGTAGTAAATGGTGACTGATGCAGGTTAAATATGTCGAGTCTCAAAGTCCTCCATGTTCCCATAACAAATCAATACCTCTGGGGGTACCGATCCAGGAGTTTCCTTGTCTTCTGGATTGGTTCAAAATTACAAGGCTACGGCGTTGAACATTAGTAATCGTAAACCCAAAAATTGGGTCGACTGTTCAACGGCGGTCATAAAATAAAATAAAAAATAAAACAACATGACAGCAATTTAATAACTCTTGAAAAATGTTCGAATTGTAAGATATTCAAATCATATAATCATTTTAATGTATGTTATTAAAAGTGGCAGAAAATTTAAAAATTTCGTCTTTTTTTCTTTTTATTTTTTGAGCATTTTAATTTAAAATGTAACACAAGTGGAATTGCCAATAATAACTATTCTAAACATCATTAAAAAAATTATCTAACTAAAACCACTCCAGTTATTGCGCAGTTACAGTAAAGAAAATAAACACAAGCACATTTACATGCACCCGGAACATAATACTAAAATCAGCAAATAGTTGATAACAATCCGCACAAATAAGGTTGACTTTTATGCGGCTTCCAAAGATTAGTAGAATACTAAACGAACGCTTCTAAAAACAAAGGTTATAAAAACCAGGATTAAAAACACTTTAATAAGACAAAAAACCGGACCATTAATATAAGCTTTCAAATTGTTTACACTTGGCAGCGTGACTTTGCAGTGGGCCGATAATGCGGAATCTCATTAAGGTAGATTCACACTGTTTCGTACTATTGTTTGCCGATAATTGCTTCCATTCGCAGTTGTTTAATTTGTATTCAACTCGTAAAAACGGCGCAGAAAAGACTATAAAACGCACCCATTGCAGGAATAACGTGCCAACATCGTAATATATACCGCGCAAACACAGATATATAGTGCAACACCTTGGCTTTTTAAATAAATTTTACGCCTAGTAAGTGTGTGGCATTTATTACGGCTTTTTCTATAGTCACTCCCCAAACAGATGGACCTCCTGGTGGGAAAAATTAAAAGAGCCAAATAGCGGAAATTCTAGGTTTGTAAAGTGGCTTGGCGCACCCTTTATTAAAAGAATTAATTTTAATTGTCTGCGATTTTGAAATTATAGCAAATTTGAAATAGTTGAGTTTGTTGATACTGTAAAGGGATGCGTTGTACATACAAAATACTTTTATAAATTGTTTCCTAATTACGAAATACAGCGATAATTTTTTATGAAAATAAGTTTTAAAGAAAAAATTATTTTATTTTCGGCTATTGTTGAAGGAATCTTCATAGACATTAATATTTAAATTCCACAGACATACTTTCTGTAAAATATGCAAAAGTATTCATTGTAGGCATTAAATGTATAGAAAAGATAATACATTTGAAGGAGAGGATAACGTTTTGTTTGAGAACAATGACTGAAAAACTATCCTATTTTATTTAGATTGTGTAATTTGTAGTCTTTGTAATGGTAATTACGAAGAAAGGCATACTTATTGCTTTGCCAGAACCTTACAAAGGTTTATCGTTTCTTCGTATTCAGATATTTAAAATAAAATAAAAAATAGTATTTAAAAATTGAAATTCCTACAATGAAAATTTACTGCCACTTGTTATAAATTTATAGAACTCTTGGCAACCTAGTAAAAAAAAACTGCTAACATAGAGTTTTTAAACTTAAAGCTTTAAGTTAAAAAAAATCTATTATGTCATTTATACGAATGGGTGACGTAACATAATGATTTTATTTGGATCCATAAGTTTATTCTTATTTTTTGTTGCCAAAACCTTATAAAGGCTTATAATTTCTTCGTTCAGATATTTAAACGATAAATTAGTATACAAAAATCGAAATTCCTACGGCGTAAATTTACTGCCACTTGCTATTAATTTGTAGAACTCTTGGCAACCTAGACTGCTGACATATAGTTTTTTGAACGAAAAGTTTTATGTTAAAAAATATATACATATTGAGTTATTTACGCGAATGGATGACGTAACATAATGATTTTATTTGAATCCAAAAGTTTCTTCTTAAAAGAAAAAGAAATGAAAAGCACTACACTCATAGAAGTTTAAAAAACGCGTTTGAAGCTATGTCCATTTTTTTTTTCGAGCTTTGCCTATCTTTTCAAACACGCATTTTGAGTGATGTCCATTTTATTAAACACGTATTTTTAGCTTAAAAAAGCTTATCGGTGATGTTGCGTAAAAATTAAGACATTTTAAGTTCAAACTATATGAATAAATATGAGATCAGTTTGGTATTTTATAAGAAGCTTTTCAAAAAACATAATATGTAAAAACTGATCGTTCTCTGGTTTAGGTCAAAATTACGATCTGTGGATGAATGAATGGGTCCACCCTGTAAGACGTGTGTGCGTAGCTGAAATCGTATTCTTGGCCATAGATGGCGCCACCGAAAAACAAGAAATGCACCCTCTGCCTTAAAATTCGCTTGGTTTCCCAAGCAAGCTTGCTGGTAGTCGCCAGTGACAATCGAAACAACAACAATGCTATAGAGGGCCGATATTGGTCGAGAAATGACAACAAAATATCGGGTGCAATGGACAATTTTATCTGATATTGGCTGAATATTGGATATAAAATATTTGGTTAATCTAACAATTCTAAGTAGAATCAATATCGGAAATATCGGCCTCTTTTACGCTGATTGATTCATTAATGATTATTGGATAAATGAGGGCTCAATTTATTTTGCTTTTAGATTTTGCATAAAACATTTCCGCTTTAGTTCATTTTTTTTTTTAAATTCTGAGTAGAATATTCCTTGGAAACTTTTGTGTTTTCATTTTGTGTGTTTAAAACATTTGACCTTTCAAACTCTTCGAAGGAAATTTTTTTCTATTTTTTTCTTTCGCCAAATTCAATTTTTACTCCGCATTTGAAATTTTTTCACGTGTTACATTTGTTTAATTTGGTTTTTAAGAAATTTTTTAGAAATAAGGGGATGTCATATGCTGGCTTTGTTGACAACCCTCCTCCCCATCGTCAATAAAAATAAGCAAATCACAAATTCTTTCCCCTTTAGGTACGTAACATTTAAATGTCCCCTAATTGAACAAGCCATTCTTAATAGAACAAGCCATTCATCTTTTATCATAAACACCTTTCGTATTTTTGTAGCTATTTGTTCATGTAATCAAAAAAATAAAATATCATTCATCCCTACATATGAATTGCACAAAGCTACGTAAATGGTGACTAGAAACCTTTCAATAAAGAAAGGTTTCTAATTGCCATTTCCATTTTGTGCAAATTTAGTTTTTACATTTGTCTAGTTGCACCATAAAGGACCTTATTGAAAACTTTGATTTATTCTGTTACCTCTCTGGAAAAAAAAATCCATAAATACGTTCTTTCTCTTGCCTCTGAAAAAACAACTTAAATTTTAAGCTTAACTCGATATTTTTACAGCCTTTTAAACAGAACACTGGAAATATTGAAGTCCTATATGAAGCTACAAAATTGCCATAATAATTTCAAATTGGAGCTCCTACTTGGAAACAGGCAAGGAAATTTGCTCAAAGCAAAATGGCGATTAGAAACCTTTCAATAAAAAATCGCCTTTTTTTGCTCAAATTTTAGTTTTGTATTTTACGAACTGCAACAAAAAGAACTTTTTTAGAACATTTTTATTATTGTATTTTCTCGTTGAATTTTTTTTTCTTCATAAATACGTTCTTTTTTTCGCCACTAGAAACGCTTAAATTTCAAGCCTAACTCTATACTTTTACCAGATTTTAAACAAAACATAGCGATCTTTGAAATCCGAAATGAAACTAAAAAATAACCACAATATCTTTAATTTGGAATTCCTACTTATAAATATGCAGAAAAATTTTCAAATCTATTCATAACCTATCTGTCAAATCTCCCCAATAAATTACATCCACTTAGCATTATCGTCAAGCTGCTCTATCAAACAAAACAAATTAGAAAGATACGAAGAAATAGAATTAACCTAGCGTAAAAACGAACAGGTTGAAATTTTTTTAAGAGGGGTTCTAAACTAAATAAAAATCCATGCCTTATCTTAACCTAATACGCATTTTAGTACCTCACCTGCACCTATAAAAGTTACGGGGAAAACAATATCTACGCCCCACCCCCCTAAGCTCATGTGAATAATGAAGCCAATTATTGACGAGTAAATGGCGAAACTCATTACGCTGCTTTAGTCAGGTGACCCATCATTCCAATTGGCATATGAATGTGGTTTTTTTTTCTTCTTCTTTTTCTTCAGCAGTTTAAGATAGTGTTAAAAGTAAATTGTATTAGTCTTGGAGATTTTTTACTGAGATAAAGACGATGGGTTGGCTAATTCAGTAATGGAGAATTGGTGCCCGCAGCGTTGTTCAAATAGAATAAAATTCGTAAGAAATCGTTCTGTTATTTCTTCCTTGGTTTTTATCTTTAATAATATTAAGAGGTGTAATATAGATTGAGTGAGAATTATAGTTCCCCTTTAACGGTATATAGATATTTTTTATAAAGGTAAAAGCAAACATATATTTTGGTATTTTGTAATTATAAAAAAACAATCGAATAGTTACTAAAAAATTTTGTTGAATCATCGAAATTATATCTGTACTAAAATATTACATTCATATTCATGTATATTCATATAAATTCATATACTTTTTCATACATATAAGAAAATGCATTACTAATTTATTTTGAAAATTAAAAAAATCCTAATGACCGATAACTGATTTTCCTAGATCTTAATAACTGCAAATCAGGGAAAATTTGGGAAAATATTTGTTACGTAGTCATTATTGAGTTAAAAAATGGACATAATGATTTATGACGTTTATTGCGATGATATTTAAAGTTCTTTAAAGATGACTTTTAATTAAATAAAGTTCAGAATTTCATGAATATTGAAGAAAAGAAAGATTTGATGTTACACTAATCCTTCATTCTGGGTCCCTCAATGGAACCCCAGTAAAACACCGAAGTCAACATCACTGGCTGCTGTCAGTAAACGGGTGGGTATCCACTTTGATCAGCCTGCGTAGTGAACGAGAGTGCGCCCTATCGGTTCTCGTTAAACTGTTCTACCGTAAAATGATCGACTTAGCGCACAGGCATCACCTCCTACATTAGAAAGCCCCATACGGTTTCTTATAAGTAGTCTGCGCAGACTATTTAAAAAGTGAACCAGTTGTGCGCATGAGTCAAAATTCTATTTTGCTAGTACTTGAAAGAAATTTATTTCATATATTTGAGAAATAAATCAGTGGTGGTAACAGAGAAAATAAGACGAAACAATTTTATTCATAAATTAAACAAATTCTTTGACATATATTTGCGATCTCTTTCTTATTTTTACTGGATTTTCTATTAAATGGCTCTTTTATAAACTGGCTTACCTTTGTAATGGTCTGATCGGACTACCTATAGTAAACCGCGTGGAGGCTTTCAGTTATAGGACAGGTCGTCGGGCTACCAAGCCAGGGAAGCCACCCCCTCTGCAGAGGATCAAAATTGAGATGACATGTCTTGGGATCATCCTCAGGGATATTTCCCAGACCGTCGCCAATAGCCCATTGTGCAGCTCTAGTGCGACGTAAATGAAAAACAACAACAACAACTAGTGCGATGTAAATAAAGTACCTATCTACTTCGATCCTAGAAAGATTAAGTCCAGGTTAACCGGGTCGATGCTATTGCAGTTTAGACAAGTAAGGGCATGCCTGAAGAGTTTCTCCAAATTTTATTTCCATACTCACTTGAGATTCAGACATCGTCAGATACGAAAAAGAACTGGTGGTTCTTTCTCTTCCTACCTAAGCGATGTTGAGCTCATATTTCGTGGATATAACGAACGGACAAATTAATTTCGTAGCGAAATGAGACAGTTCATCAAAGGTTCTTTAATGCTGTTTACAAGCCCTTACACATGCTCCTGTGGCGAGAAAAGGCGATCGCCAAGATAAAAAAACGAAGCACGTCCCGTCTTCCCGACTGTGCGTCTGAATTTTTAACAACATTTTCTTTAGTTTGGAAAAAAAAGAATGAAAGAGCTTTTAATTGATTTCTACATTACATCTCTAAATTTTATTTGAAGGTTTTCAAAAAAAAATATTCATATAAAATATGGTCACAGTGGAAGATGCAGGTAAAAAATAAAAATTTAGCTGCAGAAAAATCATCTTCATACACCCTTGTGCAAATTCATTGAAACAAACTCAATAAATTCAGAAAACTAAGAGAAAATGCTATTTTATTTAAATTTATACAAACTCAAAAATTTTTAGTACATAATATGATCTCCACGACACTTTATTAACATTTGGACATGATTCGGCATGGATTCCACTAATTTTTTACAGTCATTTATAATATTTGTGTCCTTGTACCACACATGAATTAACGCCGTGATTAGCTTCTCCATAGTTGTACAGTCCATATTTAAGAGGCGATTCTTGCATATGGCCTAGAGATTCTCAATTGGGTTGATATCCGGAGAGCTCCCTGGCCATTCCAATGTCTCAATTTGATTCTCAGACATGAATTTCTTGACAATTTTGGATGTATGGCAAGGAGCTAAATCCTGTTGAAAAATCCCTGTTCCATCAGGGTATCGTTTCTTCAACTCTGGAACAACTTTTTTACCCAGAATAGTAATGTACAGCTCAGAACGCATCATACCGTCAATAGGCTGCAAAGGTCCAACCCCATTGTAACCGAAACAACCCCAAAACATCTTCTTTAAAAGGCACGGAAAAAAAAGTTTGTTTCAATTAATTTGCACAAGGGTGTAGGTAAAGCATATTCATCAAGTGACGCCAAGAGAGCACGCGAGGGATATATAACCTCTTAACGGTTTGGATAAAAAATTCACAAAAATAAATAAAATAAGAAAAATAAAGAAAAAATCATCAATTAATTTAAAGGTAGAAATGCCACCATGGTTAGGAGAACCAAAACTAAATTTTTTTCTTCTTTTTTTTTCCCAATGCCATCCTGGGGAATGACTAACGTCATACAGGCATCTGAAGGGCAGATTTGTTGGCCACTCTTTCAAGGGCACCATATTAGGTGGGCCAACGTTGGTCCCACAGTAAGGACTAATAGTACAGAGAAGAAGAAAAGAACATCCATGTCTTGCCCGGGTTTCGAAACCAGAACCTCTTTCTGATGCAAGGGGCAGTTCCCTAACCCCTACACGGGCCGGTCGACACCAACCAAACTAAAATAACTGAACTAAATGTTCCTTGCGAACGATAAATAACAAAACTGAGTTGAAACAGTTAAAACTAGAAAAACGATTCGGCTCAAGAGTGATGCAGTCACATCACAATATTGTTTGGAAGTGAGCCGTGTTTGGAAAATTTTACCTTTGACGCAGAAAAAGACATTCGATGCTTCACGCTGTATTTCATAACCACAAATTATTAAAATGCTATATTTTTCACTTTTTTGATCCAATCAAAATATTGAAAACAGTTTTAAAAATATATTTAATGAAAATTCTGCGTCAAAGGGTTAATGACACCTGAAATAAATTAGACAGTTCATCGGTCTACTGTTAAATATAGTGAATCAATCATTCCTACTGGCATATGAACGTGGTCTTTTTTAGATAAAATCTTCTAAGTATTTTATAATCAAATTGGTAATGGAATGTCTGATTATTTTAAATGCATTAAATATACCAGTCACCAACAATTCAATTCGGCATATAAATGTGATCTATTTTATAGCAAGTCTCATAATTTCTCATTGCATTGAGAATATAGCAAATATTTTATGCTCCGGTTGGCATGCATTTGTGGACCTCTTAAAGAAAGTTTATAAATCAACCCATACGAATGTGATATTTTTAATAATATAAAATATATATAAAATCTTATATATAAAATTAAATACAAACTTTCGATTGTGAAAATGGCAAATGAATGTGACTTTAAAAAAAAAAAGGTTAATTGATCAGTCACTCCAATAGACAAACGAGTAAGGATTTTATGTGAAGATGGGAAATTAACGGTAAACTAAACTAAAATTACGGTAAAACAACCTGTAGCAGTCTGACCATCCAATTAAACCGCAAAGTTTACGGCAAAGAACACTTTTGACTTTGACGGTTTTTTACCATTTGCAACTAGCATGGTTTCAAAACTGTAGAAAAAAAAAATTTAACTGGACATTGGAGTTAGGCTTTTCTTTAGGTAGGGTAAACCAACCAGTGAAGGAACATTTCATATATATTGATTAAAAATAAGAATTTGAAAGTTTTTCTTTAGATTGATTGATAACAATAGCTTACTACCAAACAATAGGATGTCATCTAGCAATGTTTTGGATTACCTGGTCAAATGGATTTCTCTGGAAAAAATTTTGAATTTGTTATTATCTCTGCAACACCTTGTTTCTTTGAAAAAATTGTAAGGTGAGTGTTTGTATTTATATGTTTGAAGTGGAATTAATTGCATGTAATAGTATTGTTTTTCTCACTGTGAAATGGAGAATTCAAAATATAGTTATTGAAGTTACGTTTAATTTTTTTTAAACATCATAGCATAATAAAGTACTGAGATAAGGGAGTGTTTATTCACAGGATCACCAAACGATGAAAAACCAGTGAAGGAACAAGTGTTCCTTTACTGTTTTTTTTTCTTTCTAAGTTAATGAAAATAAAAGATAAACTTTAATTTTCTTGTATCTTTAGTGATGTTCCGCATCAAAAGTATGTTAAAAATACGAAAAACAACTTCTAACCAGTGAGGGAACAGACATGTTCCTTTACTGGGCATAGATTTCCCAGTGAATGAACTGTATGTGTTAATATGTTGACACTTTAATTTTTAATTCATGATTACAAAAAAAAAGTTAACATTTTCCAAGTATTTATATGTTATAATTTCAAGAATAGACTTGCTTTTGAATATTTGTATGGCTTATAAATTAGGTAGACCTAGCTGGTGCGATAAAATTCTGTTTTTTTTTAACCGTGTAAATTGAAAGCGGTTAATAAACGGTTTTTCTAACAATTAACAGTTTGAATATAATATTATTTATGGTTATAAGACTGCTATATTTGAATATGGTAAAATAACAATTCAATAAATTCCAGTTTAACCATTTTTCCGAAAAAATTTCTAGCAGTGTAAATGAGAAGTAATTTTACTCGTTTGCGAAACTTATAATCGGAAGCAGTTTTTATCTATTTCGAATAAATGTTTTATATTTTTAAAAACACCAATTAGAATTTCGAAATAACTGAAATTTCGAGAAAAAAATAATCTCTTAAAAAATACATTAATAAAAATAGCACTTTCATCAAGTAGAATTTGAGCTCAATCGTTGCATTTCTGTGGGCTATGTATTTTTTATTACAAGTTTAATGATTAATAATTCTTGTATTAATTATCGAACCATGCTAATTCTACCATACACCCTGTACAATTTTCCATACAGCATTGTAGTTTTAAGTTTCTAACTTTTATGATTTTTGCGGAACAAAGCAAAATGTAAAGTAATCCGAAATTAGTAGTGGCAACTGCTGTAGCTATTTTCACATTTTCGTTTTTTATATAAGGAGGAAATACGACAAATCCTATTGTATTTTGATACTGTTTTTCGAAGACTCTGTAATAATATGAAATGAGGTTTTTTGCAAATAATATGCTATTTTTATAACTGCTGTGAGTTTGTAATTGATACTCATGATTGTTAGGTCAAGTTCAGAATATCTAAAGGCAGCGCTGTCTACGTTTATTTAGAAAATAGCGCAAAAGGTCAATATGGTGAAAAACCACAGTTTTGTGAAAATGAAAAGTGTTTGTCGTCTAATTTTTCAATATTTAAAAACTTACTCCAATGCTGCATTAACTGGGCTCAAAAATATTTGTAAAAACAGAAAGTAAGGCAGTGATTTTGATAATTTTCCTCTAGGTGGAAAAGTGCCACCAAATTGGCGATTTTTAAAAAAATTTAATAACTTTTCAAATATTTAAGTTATTTATCAGTTCTAAAGTCGAGATAATTTTTACAACGAGATTATATCTATATTTAAAAATTATCGCATTGCCTTAAGTGAAAGGCATTTAAACAATGGCTTTTTTATTTTCTTTGGCGACAGAACTTCGAAAAACAGCGTTAAGGCAATTATAACAAATATAAATATAGCAAGTATTTCACAATCCGCCCGCAGGGTTGTTCAAATAGACTAAATATATTTTGGTATTCCTTAAATTATAAAAAACAGTCTAATATTTCCCAGAAAAAATTTGTTAGATTATCGCAATTAAATTTGTACGAAATATATCATGCAAAAAAGTAGTTTGAAAAAAAAAAATTTTTCATTCAATCTCAAATATTTATTAGTAATTGATTTTGTTAATTAAAGAAATTTCAATGATAAATAACTGCTTCTCTTAGATCTAATTAAATGCAAATTTGATGTTGTTGTTGTTGTTAATTTACGTCGCACTAGAGCTGCACAATGGGCTATTGGCGACGGTCTGGGAAACATCCCGGAGGATGATCCGAAGACATGCCATCACAATTTTGATCCTCTGCGGAGGGGATGGCACCCCGCTTCGGTAGCCCGACGACCTGCGCGCGAAGTCGAGCACTTTACGGTAGCACAGTTTAACGAGGACCAATACCGCACACCCTCGGTCCCTACGCAGAATGATCCAAGTGGTCACCCACCCGCACACTGACCACAGCCAGTGATGCTTGACTTCAGTGATCTGCTGGGAACCGCGTCTTAGCGATCAGTCCACTGCGGGACAAATGCAAGTTTGAAAAATTATTGTTTGGATGTAAGTTTGAAAGATTTTACCTTTAACGCAATAAAAGATACCATTGTTTCTTTCTGTATTTCAGAACAATTAAGTATTAAAGTACTATATATAATATTATTCCTTTATTTTGACCTAAATTAATACAAAATAATGGAACAAGTAGTGAAAATATGTTTACTAACAATTATACGTCAAAGGGTAAATAACAGACCGACCGACAATGTATTTGAAATATATTTTCCAGATAATTATCATATCATCTTACGATAAATAGTATCGAATATACGCATATCATCAACGAGAATAATGCCACGATAATTATCAATAATGATAAATGCAGAATACTATAATGTCGTGAACATTGTTGATAATAATAATTAAATGTAAGTAATTCGTGAGTAATTAAATCCCATTTTCGTAGAAAATATTATTCAAATAAAAATACAATAGTTAAATTGGGAAACATAGCAATTTATCAGGAAACATTTTTTTTTCTGAACATAGTACGGTGATATTAAAATTACGATAACGTCTAGCACTATAGTGCATACCATACTTTTGTGTATTGCGATAATGGCTATATGGGATGGAATTATTTATAAAATAAAATTAGGAGACAAACACAAATTTCACTATTACTCAAAAACATTAAAAAACTATATTAGATAACACATAATTTTAACCGGTATACAATAATGAAACATCACGAATTAACCACTAGCCCAAAACATTAAACATCTAGATTAGACACAGATCTGTTGCATAATTATTGCCAAAATGCAATTATTAAACATCATGAGTTACACTACAGCGCAAAAATAACAAATATTGATATTAAGCTCAGATGCGTTACATAATTATAACACATATGCAATTATGAAGCATCATGAGTTACACTGTAGCACAAAATAACAAGCATTTCTTTTTAGACGCAGATGTGATTCATAATTATAACTGAAATACAATTATGAAATATCACGAGTTACACTATAGCGCAAAATAACAAATATCTATATTAACGCAGATGTGATACATTATTATAACCGAAATACAATTATGAAATATCACGAGTTACACTGTAGCGCAAAATAAGAAATATCTATATAGGTTATAATTATGTAATACAAATGTATTACATAATTATAACCGAAATACAATTAGGAAACATCATGAATTTCATCAGTTAAAATTTTCGCAAGTGACGATTGAGGATAAGGCTTACGAAATATATCATAAAAATATGAAATATTTCACGCCCTGTGCAACTAAAACGTTCTTAATCTATCATTCTTTTTTGCAGATAATTCTCAAACACTTTTCACATTTGTGTACACAGTAATATATATCTCCTCCCCATACAGACTTCCAAAAACAAATGAACATACATGGCAAAGGGGGGATGAAAACAATCTCTTTCCCCTCAAGCAAACCCCCTACTGTGGAGGGTGTTTCTCGGTTGACCCCGACCCCTCAAGTAAAACGAAAAAAATAGCACCCCCTCCAAGAGTCATTGGCGAGGTATTTATAACAAAAATAAGAAAAATATGTACGCGACACCTGCTTCGTAAAATTCGCAGAGTATAAGGTATTTGTTATTTTGAACTTACCGCCGTAAATTTAGAAAACGCGGCGAAAAGTAACCAATTTCTGACAATTACGTCTTTTCTGTCTGTATCATTAGGTAGTTAGGCTGTTGCTTCGTTGAAGATTTGGGTTTTGATCAGATTGCGTTTTATGATCGCCAAAGAATCATTGCTTCATCAAACAAAAGAGAAGAGTTCACGACTTTTAGCGGGACTTTGATTGTTTTATCGGTGCTCTGGAGGAATTTAGTGGCATTCCTCGCCAAATTCTCTCTACAGATATATATTTCTTTTTACTTTTTGCATGGTGGATTTGCATTAGCGCCCATTTTAATATGGGACGTCAATTAGGGAATACTTCAAGCATTTTTAAATTATTATATTTCTTGCTCTAAAAAATAAATAAATAAAAAACAGTTTTTAAAAATATTTATGATCATACCTACGTTTCAAAGAAAAATTAAGATTTTGAGATTTATTTAGTTAGATAAATTGTGCATAGCTGCAAGAAAATAGAACGCATGATAAAAAATTGCTAAAAAATAAATAAATAAATACAATAAATAAATAAATAAAAAAAGGAAGAAAAAAGATTTTAAAGAGGAGAAGAAGAAAAAATAAACAGTTATAATACTAATAAAAAGAAAATTTAAAAATTAATTGTAATTTGAAAATATAAAAACGAAAAGATATATTCTCGTTACAATTTGTTTTCTATCATGCGTGTTTATTAATTTCTATTATTTTTTTTAAAATTTTGAGTCGTTGAACAGCCTATCCAATTTTTTTGGTTTACGAATACTAATGTTGACTCAGTGACCTTGCGATTTTGAATCCAATCCAGAAGACAAAGGAACACCTCGATCAAGCATTGGGAGAAATTACTCTTTGTAGAGGACTTTTTTTAATGTGACAAACCAGCATTTGCGTTATATGCATATGAAAACAACTAGAACCTCCCACGGTTAGCATCACAGCAAGGGGACTCTAACCCATGATCGGTCTACCATTAAGGATATTTTACACCCACACTGAGGTCAATGCAAGCCGGGTGCGAAATTCGTATCGACCACCCATCACTGGGATTCGAACCCGCTTCACCTCATATGAAGGCGAACGTTCTTTCCCCTGAATCTGCACTGTTCCCGATTATTTGTTGTTTATTCGCAAATTCAGAAAAGCAAATGGAAAGTAAAAAAGAAAAAGAAAAAGAAAAAAAAAAACGAATACACGAATACTTTAAAAAAAAAATAAGTGTGTGTTGCACAAAGTAATATATTTTAAAACAGAATGTAAATACATAGTATAAATTTGTCTTCCTAAAATACAGCAAAACTACGAAACATTGCGAAACTGCTGCATAAGATTTACAGATTATCAGCTTCAAGCATATGAAGCATAGAAATCTTGAAAATTTTGTAAATTTATTACTACTTATATATTTTTTAAAAAAATAAGTAGAAGAATTAAAAAACGCAGCGCTATATTTTTAAAATGGTATAGAAAAAAATATATTTTTCTTATTTAAAACAGGATTATTATTTTTTTTAACTTCATCTGATTTTGAAAATATACGTTGTATTTTAGAAATTCTACTTTAAAAATATTTTAAAAAATTCCAAAAATATAAATAAAAACTAAAAATTTGCAATTTAAAATCTTTTTAAAAATTTTGAATAAAAAAAATGCTGAAAGAAATGAGCACATAGATATTTTATATTGAAAAAATAATAATAATAATCGTTAGTGTACATAAAAATTTAGTTACAACTGCAGTTAGTAACACCAATTTTTAAAAAATACGTACATTTGTCTGAAAAGTAAATAAATGAAAATTAAAATAAGCCCCCAATCTCTACAAAAAAATTAAAATAACCAAAGCAAGAGGTGAGCTTAAGAAATAACTGAAGAACAACATACCAAAAATAAAGTTTTTAATTGAATAAAAAATTAAAAACAATAAAAGTGCTATTTTATTTCAAGATCTTTGGATGCTTAACAGCTATAATTTGCAAATTAAATATTAAAAAAAAGCAGCCAATTGTGTTCAGCCATTTTATTTACAGGAGGGCCCAAAATGGTTGATATAAATTATAGCCTTTCATTAAAGAGCTTTCAAATAAAATTGATGAATAGCTGCATTTCGTCTTCGCTATCGAATAAAAATAATATCCGCAAATTTACACCAATGGTTCAAGTATTTGCTCAAAGCGTAAAGTAATTTGAAATTAACAGTATTCGTGACTTCACTTCATCTCATACAAGTGAGTGAAATAACTAGAATCGAATAATAAAAAATAAAAAAATAGAAAACGATTTTGATGCATGAAGCAAACGATCAAGTGCAATTACATAAAAAAAGGCTCCGCACGGTTTTTCCTTTCTTCTAATTCATACACTTTTTTTTATTGTTTTAATTTTATTTCCACTAACATAACTCTTGTGTCAAGTTGGAAGTGGCGAATTAGTGGCTATTCCGAACTAATATTTATCTAGCAAAGTGAAAAAAATACCTCTCGAATTGTATAATGACCTTTCGCTAAATTTCTTAGTCTTAAATAATCGTCCTGGAATATACGCTTTCAGGTGTGATATTTTGAAAAAGATTTATTGCATATGTTTCGACGAATGTGCAATAGATGGCGCTGATAGTGGCAAGCAAGAGCTTAAACAAATACAATTAGGAAAAGGTGGCAACAGATGACCTCCGGTCCATTTATCAAAGGTTTTTATAACGAAGAAACATATCTACTCTTCTTAAACACATCCCAAATCCTTAAGCAAAGAATTTCGCCATTTTGACAGGTTATCGTTTTTCATCGTTGAGCGTAGTGAGTTTGAAGCTAAACCTCTTTTTATTCTCCCTTTTTACTTTGTAAAAGACAGCAAATGACAGCATAGATTACGGTTTTTATTTGTTTAGCTCACGTTTACAGCGCCATCTCCGTCACATCAGCGTGTAAGAAAAAACGTTTGAAAATGCAAATGAATGCTCTGTTTCGAACATCTTTCTTTAAACCATGTCACCCCCCTTCTTCCTCTTAACTTGTAATACAACTCTTTCAAATTTAGTTTAAAAGTAAGAATAGATTTCATAAGTATAAACTGAATAAGTATAAACTAATAAGAATAGTATAACATGATAAAGCGATGTAAAATTGCATTTAAATGTGAACTTTTTCTATTTTTTTAAAGATAAAATCGGACTTATATTTTTCTTCAAATTTCTTCTTAAGTCTGATTTTATCATTTAATTACCCAAAAAAGAAGAAAAAAAACTTTTGCGTGCAACAGAGACAATACTAACACGATGTTAAATTTAAAAGTAAATCTGATAAAAGTTAAAAAGTTGCGAGTCTGTAAAGTTATTTTCTGAATCAACTATTCAGCTATTTAAAGGTTTTTTATTTTTATTTTATCCATATAATCGCCAATGCAAAAAAAAAAAAAAAGAAATATCTGTCTTTCCTCATTGCATAAGTTCTGCATAGGTCCTATATTCTTTCTCATTTTGTATGAGTTCTACCAAAAACACTTTGTCTTTCTCTTCTACATGAATTTGTCCAAAAACGGCTGTACCTGTCTTGTTTGTATGAGTATTGCAAAAAGTGTTGTATCTTTTACATTTATTTAAGTTCAGCAATATTGTCAAAATGTGTATAGCAATATGTGTGTCCAAAAATTAATACTATTTTTATTTATTTATTCATTTATTATTATTATTTTTTAGCATTTATTTATATTCAGCAATATTGTCAAGCGTTTATTTGTGTCTAAAAATGAAAACGATTTTTATTTAATCTTTAAGGGCACTTTATGTATATTTCTCTTCTATATGAGTTTATCTAAAAGCGCTGTACCAGCCTTGTTTGCAAAAAGTGCTGCATTTTCTGCATTTAAGTTCAGCAATATTGTCAAATGTGCGAAGCAATGTGTGTGCCTAAAAATGAAAGCGATTTTTACTTATTTATTTTTGTTTAAACTTTTATGAGCACTGAATTAGGAATAATTAATTTGTCTATAAAATAAAGAAACAATTTGTTTATAACTAAAAACCTAAAACATGGCATTTTTTAATAAGAAAAAATAACCTTAGAATCAAAATTTTTAATGAATTTCATTTCTTCTTTTTTTTAAATTTATTTCATTTTGCAAGTTTCAGAAGGAGAATTCTGACTGACAGAATTTTGGTTAAAAAAAAAAGATTTAATTTTTTAGATTTACTGACTGATTGTTTGATTGAAGATTCTCGACTCAAGAGCCAGATGGCCAGTTCATAGATTTTAGTTCTTATACTGGCAAGTTAAGCTTAAACATTACGTTTTATTAAAAAAGCTTACTTTACTCGAAAATTACTTAAAATGACACAATCGCTTCTATTTTGAAGTTATTTGTTTGTAAAAAAAATTATCTACAGATAGTAAATATAAAAGTTGGTTGTTGTAGTTCATTTATGTCGCACTAGAGCTGCACAATGGGCTATTCGCGACGGTCTGGGAAATATCCCTGAAGATGATCCGAAGACATGCCATCACAATTTTGATCCTCTGCAGAGGGGATGACACCCCCGCTACGGTAGCCCCACGGTAATACAGGTACGCGAAGTCGAGCACTTTACGGTAGAACAGTTTAATGAGGACCCATACCGCACACCCTCGGTCCCTAAGCAGACTGATCCAAGGGGTCACCCATCCGCACACTGACCGCAGCCAGTGATGCTTTAATTCGGTGATCTGCTGGGAACCGTGTCTTAACGATCAGTCCACTGCGGGACAGTAAATATAAACAAGTATCAATTGCGAACGTTTTGATGCTTTTCTGATTCAAATACAACAAATATAATGCAAATTATCCCTTTTATATATATTTTTTCTGGCGCTCTAATTACATGCAAAAATATTTTTTTCTATTTTTTAGTTATAAAGAGACAGTTTAATAGAAATCAAACAGAAGTCGTAAAATTCACTAAATCGTTGCAATTATATTTGTACTAAAATATAATATATGGAAAAAAGATAGTTTGGAAAAAAAAGTTTTTCATATTGAAAAGTTTGTCAATAATTAATTTTGAAATTTGAAGAAATCTCAATGGTGAATAGCTATTTCTCTTAGATCCAAATATGTACAAATTTGTAAAGTTATTGTTTGGAAGTAAGCCGTGTTTTGAAATTTTTACTTTTAACGCAGAAGAAGACACCAGTGTTTCATGCTGTATTTCATATCCATAAATTTTTAAAAAGCTAAATATAATATTTTTCACTTATTTTGACCTAAATTAACACAAGATAAGGAAATAAGTATAAAAATTATGTTTAATGAAAATTCTGCTTCAAAGGGTTAAGGATTCGAGACAATAAAGGAATAGAAAAATAGATTAAATCTTATTTCGCAATTCCAAT
Organism: Parasteatoda tepidariorum; assembly: GCF_982258835.1. Taxonomy (NCBI): domain Eukaryota; kingdom Metazoa; phylum Arthropoda; class Arachnida; order Araneae; family Theridiidae; genus Parasteatoda; species Parasteatoda tepidariorum. The sequence continues at coordinate 90,316,576 of NC_141763.1, read as the reverse complement.
CCTAAATCACTTGTAAATTTCATTAAAAACAACGTTTTAAAATCACGAATAGCAAAAATTTATTGAACTAAAATAAATTTTATTTTTAGAAATTTATTCGGTGTTTAATAAGTTTTTACTATTTGTGATTTTTGAAACGTTGTTTTTAGTGAAATTTAATTTCATCACGAAGAATTACTCTCATAATTTTATATCATTATTTTTTATGATAATTTTTTTTTCGTTTTTATTATTACTTAATTTGGCGTTAGTAAATAATTTATATATTAAGATCTATGAATAAAATCTACATGTTAAGCAATTAAAAAACATCAAGATACTATTTACTACAGAAAATTTATTATTCTTGCTGACTGGGCTCGTTCCTAGGCTGGAGTGGAGCCGGTCCAGCAGCCAAGCTTTGGGCTATATGGTAAAGGGTCCATAATGACCTAGGTACAGGTCCAAAGCTTGGAGAAAGAAAAAAAAGAAAAAAGAAAAGAAAATTTATTAGAAAATTATAATGGTGCTTAAAAATTCAAACAAGAAGGTATTTTTTTTATTATAAAAAACGCAGGTATTAGTTCACTAGGAGTACTGTATGTAGTTCTGTAACCTTTTTTCGTAACGAATATAAGGCTATATATAGAATGAAGTCTCGAGTAAGTGACCCCAGCAGCTTTTGCTGGCTCTTTATTCGAAATTTTAAATTTTTCTCTAAATGTGTTTGAATTTCGTTGAGCTCAGTTTCCATTTTCAAAGGCGTGGTTAATTATTATTTACATAAACCTTAGACATAAAAAATAAGATTACCGTGATTAATCGAATGATCTGGGCGGACAATTCTGATCCCTACTACAGAAAATTACAAGATTGGAGACTAACTTATTGTCTAACACATTTCTCAACAATGAAATCGCGTTCTTCTTTCCTGTAGCTTTCTATTTTTAATAAATCTGAACCGCCAGCTGTCCTGTTGTCTTATTATTTTCGTTGACAATATTTAATTGCACATATGATTCAAAATTCATTTTTTGGACATCTTCTAGATAAATAATTTTATAATTGATTGCTTTCGTGACTGTAACGGTGGAATATAATTTCGATCCCTCTCCGACTAGCAACAGTGCTCAAATTTTAAGTATAACATGATACCCTATGACAACGAAATTTTCATCATTCTTGGCTGATACAATGAAAATTCATTGTCCAATCAAATTTCTAAACACTGCAGGCAGTATTTCCAAATTGTCGCCAAAACCATTTTCTGACCACCTGGAGTGCTAAAATGTCAACTGGAGTTTTATCTTTAATAACAATATCTGTTATAATTTTTTCCAGAATGCCACAAAAAACGCTTATGAAATTTTTATCGGTAAATAAAATGTATCATTCATCGAAATTTCGAGCACTTTCCCACTAGCTAGATCACTCAAATTTCAACTGGAACTTTGTGCTTGATGTCAATGCAAGTTACAATTGTTTTCTTAGTATATGTAAGTAATATGCTTAACCTCTTTTAACGCCATTCAAAATATCTAAAAAAAAAATTAACAAATAAATATTCAAAAAAAGAAAAAAAAATGCGTTTCTGAAGTGACCTGAAAGTAAACAAAAGAAATAATTCAGTTTCTGTAAAAACAGGGGGACAAAATAGGACGTATAATTTATAGTTTTTCGACAGTAATAGAAATTTATTTTCATAATGAGCCTTTTATTTTTTGCTTTTACTCTTTAAAAAAAATTAGAAATTTTTTCTCGATTAAAACGTAGTTTCTAAAATTCTTATTTCATTTTATCATTTCTTTGTATCATGTTATATTCACCATTTATAACACTAACAGGTTCCCTATCTATAAAATTAACCTATTCACTATATATAAAATAAATATATTCAGTAATTTTAAGAATGCATATATTAAGCATTATTCAACACTCATTTGCATAATTCATAAAAAAAAAGTTCATAATTAATCAAAAAGAATTCAATAAAACGATATTGCAAATTAATAAATAAGAAAAATTCTTTTAGAAGAGAAATAACACTAAGCACTAAGCAGTTATTCTTAACAAATGGGGGACGAAAAAAAATAAATAAATAAAATAAAAGTTAAGGGTGTTAAATTACGCATTTATCAACGCCATAAAAAAGGAGAAGAAATAGTTGTTTGGGTAATATTCGAAACTCAATCAAAATTTTCCTGTCAAGGGTTATTAGACCAATAATAGAATGAAACTTGCCGGCTGTACTAACGAGCTGTCAACAACTCATTGGTTAGTAAAGGTTTCTCCCCCCCCCCTGAGTTTCCTTCCCCCCTTTTCTATCGTAATTTATACAAATAGATGACTCTTAGACAGTAATAATTACACCAAGAATCATTTCTCTCCATTTGTTAAGATAATTGCTTTTTGTGCAAGCTATCGATAACTCATTAAACAACACGTACGGGGAAATATTTTAGAATCGTCTGCGAGAAATTCCAGTTACGGTTGGAGATATTACTCTCATTAATTGTGGAAGACAGTTTCCTTATCGGTATTTAGCAGAATCGGATTTATTTGTGGAATGCGTTGACGCGAGTAGTAGCTCGAAGCGAAAAGAAGTAAAACACTTTAGAACATTTTTGACTCTTATGTTCTTTCTTATACAAAAAAAAAGAATTAAAAAAAAAAAAAAAAAAAAAAAACAATTACACTGAATAGTTTGTGTCTAATGATCGGATCTTCACGTTCTAGGATTCTATATTAATGGAACAAGGAGGTGATTTCAGATGTACTAATTATTTAGAGCAAACGATATATTAAGTTACGAAATTAGATGCAAAAACGTACTTTTTTTGAATAAACATATGTATTCGATTCAACGGATTCAGATTTCCCCAAAATATAAGGGTTTTCTTTTTTCGTTAATCCGTGCTAAGAACTATTATTTAATTTTTTTTAGCTAAAATTTGAAGGGGAAAAAATGGTGTTATGCGCAAAAGATAAAAGACATGTATCTCGTTAATGACTGATGGAAACCACTTTTAGTGGACTGTAAAATCGGATTTTTTTTAAGCAATACTCTTTCGAGAAAATCGAAAAACAGAGTATTTTTTAGATTCTTATAAAAAAAAATTTTTTTATTTTGACCAAAAAATGTATCTGTAAAATATTTACAAATATTCAAGTGCTAGTATGAATTTAAGGAACATGCTATATTCAAACCAATCACGAAGTATTAACTAAATAGGTATTGTATATTAGAAATCCAGAAATCTTGGGAGCAAGAAAAAAAAATGTGTATTGAGAATAACAGATTAAAAAATAAAATTTTAAATAAATAACTTTAAACAAAATGCTTCAAACAGCAGACGATTCGAATTTTTAAAAATGGGTGTGATATTTTTTGTTTTCAGTGAGTGTGTTTCCGCATGTTTGCTGTAACCTTGAAAGTTTTTATTATTATTATTATTATTATCTTATGTTTGGTGTTAAATTGTTTGGAATAAAACAGTTAAAAAACAATGAAAATAAACAAACATTTTAATATTAGAAACCCTCTCGAGCTTTCAGAAAATGGTAGGTAGATACATTATTTACTTTGCACTAGATCTGCACAATGGTCCATTTTATTTTATAACCGTCGTTGAACAGCCGACCCAATTTTTTGGGTTTACGACAACTAACGTTCGACTCCGAAGCCTTGTAATTTTGAATCCCACCCAGAAGACTCCTGGATCAAGTATCGGGAGAAACGTGTCTTCGTGGAGGACTGTCTGATGGAACTAACCCGCATTTGCGTTACACGATGAGTAAAGTCACGAAAACCTCCCACGGTTAGCCTGATGGCAAGGGAACTCCAATCCATGATCCGTCTACCACTGATTATATTTTATGTCAGCACTCTGGTCGGTGAAAGCCGGATGTAGAATTCGTGTCGACCAGACAGTGATGCTTGTCTTCAGTGTTTTCTTGGAAGCCGTGTGTTTACGATCAGCCCACTGCGGGACTAACATCCTTATGCAACAGAAACGCTCTTCTTCGATTTGATTTCTTCGAACCCGTTCGAAAGTGACCGGTTTACTTATTCAACTGTAACATTAGATCACTATCGAAGTAAAAGGATTGCCCGAAGAAAGTAATCTTCTGCTGCAGGCCACGTGTGCTGTATTTTTCCTCCGCCAAATGAAAAAATTCATACGCGTTGTTCTTATAGATTACCCCCATTGACTTTAAAATTGTTATCGAAGGTACATGATTTTCCGCAAACGATTTTAGTTTTAGTCAGTGTCATTTTCTTGGCGCGGAAATGCCACTTCTGTTGGCGCCATGAAAAGACGGATAGATGAATTTGGCGTCTATAAAACTAATACAATTATGTGTAAAAACAAATTTACCAATGATGAATGATAAAGCTATTTTAAATAAATAAACAATGATGATAAATAAACAACGATGCTTTTTGCTTAAGTTTGCTTTTAATTTTATGTCATAAAAATTAATTAGCTTTAAAAGATAAGAAGAGGTTTGTTTGCTTGAAATGCTGTTTTTTTTTTTGTTTTTTTTACCCTAAAAGTAAATCATTGATAGCATCGCTTTTAGTGCATTCTGACTGCAACACGAGATTGTATTTTCAAAAAGAGCTTTTATTACAAATATTTTGCCTTTTGATCTACTTATTTGTTTTGTTAAATTTTTTTCCCGTGTCTTACAGAATTCTATATCTCCCAAAAATTGGTCGTAAATAAAGGTGGTCGCTATACAGAGGTGGTCCTTCCTAGAGGTTTCACTGTACCTTGTAAAAATTGATAATTAATAAAATATTATTGGCTATTTGTTTTTATCAGTCATAAATAAAAAAAATAGGAATTAAAAGCGACTACTGATGAAGAAAGAATCATAGTTTTGAATTTCAATCCCGAAATTATTTTATAAATGCAAATGGGTGATTCGAAACTTTTGCATCGCTCAATAAAGTTGGACAAAACGAATCATATAAGTGATTCGAATCAGTTCACAAAAATTAAATAATTGATTTAATTGAACTACAATTCGATTGAGAATGATTAAAAAAATAAGTTTAAGAAATTAAAGAAATTTTAAGAGCTAGAAATATGTAATGCCTATTGTGGCATCACACTCCCTGATTTCTCACCACCACTGCTTTGTGATTGGTCAGAAATAATTCTATCGAACTTAGCCTTCGAACTCTAGCTATCGTGCTGTCACGTGACGAGAAACATTTGAATAGATGTTTTCGAAAAACGAGCTCTTAAAAATAGAATTCTTGAATAATTTAAAAATGAGACTTATCATGATATATCAGAGCTCAAATTGCTAAATAAGCTCTTTTTTTTCTTACTAAACTTACATTTATTGACAATTAAAGCATTTTTTGGAAAAAATTTTTAAGAGTCTCATTCTTTGGAAAGTTTTTATATAAGCTCCTTTTATGCTTATTAAACTTCCATTCATTTATAATTAAAACATTCTTCGGAAAGTTTCAAAAGTAAAAACAAATTTCGAAAATCAATGTTCCATTATGGAATTTAATATTCCGTTCAATTTTATTCTGAATTTTGTATACAACCCCGGCAAATATCCATATCCCTAAACAAGAAATATTATCCCAGAAAATTGACATGGTTTTGCGCGGGATATAAACCTTAAATTGAAATCGAAATCACCCTTTCGCCGTTAAAGGGTTAAAATCTTCCCCAGACTGAGGAAGAAAGATTTTTAAAAGTCAAAAAAATTTTCTTCTTTATCCTTCACCCGCTTTTTCTTGCCCTTTCACGAGATTATGCGAGGAAGCTGCAAAAGAAATGACATTATTTGGGAGCCATTGAAACTATTACGCTTTTTATGTACTTTTAAAAATTGTATTGGACTTTTTTTTATTTTTCTATTATAAAAGGATTTTGTTTCGAAAAATGAAGAGAAAACAGGTGGGCATATTCTCGTAGAGATTAGTGAAAAGATGTAGATTCTACGAAATTTTCGGATTTTTACGGTCTGCAAAAACATAGTTTTTCGGTTCTGCTACATTAGAGCAAAAAAATATTAAAGCCTCTTGGGAAAAAAAAGCGAATCTGATAAATATTTTATAAAAATATTAAGAGTTTTATTTTCTAAAAAAATAAGCTTGAAGAATAATTTTTTTTTAAAAAAAAGTGTTTTATCAAAGCATGTTAATTGCATTTATTCTTTGCTTTATCTAGCAACCACGAAAAAATAAAACCAATTTTAATCGATCTTTACTTTAGTTAATTAACTCTAGCGTTGCTGTTTTTTCTCGCATTAGCAGTGTTTAAGTCTATTTTGCTCTAATTTTTATTTTAATTATTTCTATAAACACGATATTATCTTTTTATGAAGTTTTTTTTTTTAGATTAAATTTAAAGTTAATATTTTGTAACAATCTATGAGATTAAATTTAATAGCAGTTACCGAGATATTTATATGTACATAATTACTCGGCAATATATATTTGGTTTTATTTTGAATTTGTTTGGTTTAGTAATCTAAGTACATTATAATAACTACTTGTTTTAAATATTTTGTAAACTGTAGATATGTTTTATGCAAACAAATTTCTTCTTTACGGTAATAAAAATTATAAATGCTTTTCGTCAAAATATAAATTTAAGTAAATAAATTAAGAAATCAAAAATTAAAACTCATTTCAAGGTGTCTCATTGTTATACAATTTATAATAAATCAGTGTACTGTTAGAAATTTCTCGCAACAAATGGTTAAATGAAAATTAAATAAATTGTTGTTTTGCCATATACTAATAAAACAGTCAACCCATAAAGTATGAAACCTTACGAAAATGCGTGTACTAAAAACTTTTTTTCAATAAAACAAAAAAACTTTTTTTTTTTCCTCCAAGCCCTGAGCATATACCTAGGTTATGAAAACCCTTAACCATATAGCCCAGGACTTGGCCACTGGTCCAGCTCCACTCCAGCCTAAATAACATAATATTTAAAAAAAATTTTAAATTTTTAAATTTTTTAAAAAAAAAACAGATTTGACTGAAAGTGTGGAATTTAAGAAAAAATAAGACAAAAAAAATATTATACATGTGAAATGAGAAGTTATTAAAATTCTAATAGATAGTCATTATCCGCTAAGAAGTTCATTACTGTTATTAATCTTTTGTTTAAAGTATTGTTTGTAATAAAAGTTTTCTGCCAAATTTCTAAATTTGTTGGGCTAGGTTGACGACTATGCCAGGAGACAGTGTAGGAACAACTAGTGAGATAATGTTCAGGCGAACCTTGTTGGCCGCAGGTGCAAAGATCAGTATCTTTTATATGCAGGTAATTAAAGAAGGTTGGAAATGGTCCATGACCCGTCAAGAACCAGATGACTTGTTTAAACAAAAATACTGCAGTTTCAAACCTTTTATTAGGCCGGGATAGCCTGGTCGGTAGGACGCTGGGCCCATGTCCGAGAGTTATTGGGTTCGAACCCCGCCGGCTGACTGATGCACGTTAAATCTGTCGAGTCGCAAAAGTTCTCCATGTTCCCATAACAAATCAATACCTCTGGGGGTTCTGAATTGGAGATCGATCGTTCTCTGATTCGGGTTAAAATTACGATCAGTGGATGAATGAATGGGTTCGCTCTATAAGCGGGTGCGACGTATGGTGTGGCAGAAGTCGAATTCTTGGCCATAGATGGCGCCACTGGAAAAAAAGTATTGTCACTTAGGTAAAATGGTCACTTAGGTCCATAATGACGTTTTAGATGACGTCACACTAGCGATGATAGTATCAAATTGCATTGTAAATTAAAATTTACATGTCAAGGTGGATTTTAGCCGAACATACAAGACTTTGCGAAAAGAAACCTTATAATTACCTAGATATAAGATTATTTTCACTAGTTTTATTGAATGATTTCTTTCACCCTTGAAAACCCTAAGTCAAACTCTATTTAAGGTTTTCATATAAAAGGTTGTTTTCTAAGGTTTTGGATTAGGGTAATGTGCGTTGAATGGAGCAGATTGTCGCAGATCTTGTTTTAATCTTAGAAGGTTTATATGTAAGCCGCTTAACAATCCTTTTTAGGTTTACATTAAAAGGTTTTTGTTGAGTGAAAATAAACCTTATTTTACTATCTGGAAAATAACCATAAATAAGATGGTATTCAAATTGTTAACTGTGAAGAAAAACGTTTGGTAACTGCTTTACGGATAAACAACGAGAATTTTACCGCACCAACTATGCCTCCTAATGAAGGTATTTAGTTTTTTGCAACTGTGTAATGATTCTAGCTGATAAGGCTATGTCAGTATCATTAACAACAGAACTGAGGTTTGAGTCTCAGCGTAGACACCACAATAATTTTTCCATTCCTTTTAATACATGAAAAGTTTCCCTTTTGGGGATTGGAGATCTGTCCATTCTACTTGTATGTAAAAAATGCAAAACAATGTTGCATTTTCCTGTTTAAGCCTGTCTAATATGCTTACGTCAATGTTGTCTTCCCTAACTTAGACCAGTCTACGTTACTGATACAGACCAGTCCATTCTTCAGATGTCAGTGTCTCATTTCCTTGTACTGACCAGTCCATTCGACTGATATCAGTGTTCCATTTCCCCGTACAGACTAGCCCATTCGACGGATATCAGTGTTCCATTTCCCCGTACAGACCAGCCCATTCGACTGATATCAGTGTTCCATTTCCTCGTACAGACCAGCCCATTCGACTGATATCAGTGTTCCATTTCCCCGTACTGAACAGTCCATTCCACTGATATCAATATTTCATGACCAGTTCATTGTACTGATCTACTCTACTGATGCCAGTGCTCCATTTCCCCATACAATACATTTTTTTCATTGATTTCTATTGATCATTTTTTGCTGGGCATGACCTAATGAAAAATCTATTTCCCATATAAAGTAAAATTCCTTTTTTACTGTTTCGAAACCATGCTAGTTCTAAATGGTTAAAAAACCGTTTAGTTTTGTATTCATGGTTTTATGACCATACCTATAAATGATTTGAAAACCGTAAAGATTAAAAAAATGTTCCTTAACTTAAACTTTGCCATTAATCGTATGAAAGATGATAGGATGACATTATAAGGATGAAGTATTAAAAGCGATCCAGTTTGAACTGTAAGTTAGAATTTCTGATTCTTAATTAAAACAATAAAAACAAAAATACCGCTCAAATGATGAAATTCTCTTTTATTCACAACTCAAGAAGTATTTATGGGATCACTCTGGTCCCATATCTCAAAACTAAACTCATCAACTTAATTGATAACAAAATTGGAAGTTAAAAAAAAGAATTCTAAAAAAATTATCAAACAGCAGCGATTGCTATAGCAACGCATGCAGTGACGACGCATGCGCATTGTTTGCTATTACTCTTGAACACAGTTGAAAAGTGTGATGACATCCAAGTAACAGGGATGTGATTCTTCCACGGATTCGCGGATATCCGCTTTTTTCCAGATTTTTCCATTTTTCCCGCTAATTTCCGCTGATTTTTTTTTTTTTTTTTTTTTTTTTTTTGCACAAGTTAAAATATTTTATGAGGAATTAAAGTCCTCATTCCTCCCTCAAACATTGATTATCGTATTTACCTGATTTAAAAGTTGAACGTTGCGATTCTTAATCAGGCGATTTAAATGTCGTACATTGCGATTCTAATTTACAAGATTTAAAAATCCAATATCGCGATTTGTAATTACGCGCTTTTAAAACCCTGTGTAGCGATTCGTATTCACGCGAGCTTAAAATCCAATGTCGTGATTCGTTTTTGCGGTTGTAATATCAAACATCGATTTTCCTATTTATCCGTGCTTTAAAAATTAGACAGTGGGATTCGTATTCGAGTTATTTAAAAATTACGCATCGTAATTCGCATTTACGTGATCTAAAAATTACGCATCATGATTTGTATTTTCGAATTTTTTAAATTCGATATAGAGTTTCATATTCACGTGATTTAAAATACTCATTTCGGGATTCATATTCTCTTAATTTAAAATCATGCATGTGATTCATATTTATATATTCATGCAATTTTAAAATTAATCATCGGGATTTATAATCACATGGTTTACAAGTTTAAAAATTGCACTTTTCTGTCGAATTTTTGCATATGTATATGTATATATATATTCATTTTTGAATTTCCTCTTTTTTACTTTCCAACTACTCTCATCCCTGAAGAGAGATGCGCATGCCATCAAGCCCAAAATGCTGATGGGTAAAAAAAAAACATTATGTGTGACTCATATATCTTTTTAATATTGCATTTTTTTAATAGCAATTTTAGATTAGAGCAGTCAAATAATTAGCCAAGCTCAAATAAATTTCTCAAGTTTCAGTAATTCTCCTGCATACAGACAGCTCTTTAATACTTTATTTGTGTTAGTAATATTCAACCATCAAAAAGCAAAATGATTTGCTCAGTTCAAAGAAATTCTTCAAGTTACATTAATTTTCCCAGGTGTGACGGATATAGCTTTTTAATATTCCATTTGTACTAATATAGTTTGACAAATTACCTTCCATTATCAAAATGAAACTGAAATGTTGGTCCAAAAGAGGGCGACAACATACTATCTTTCAGCGCGATATTCATAGAACATGCTTTAAAGGGCGTATACGACCATTTACAAAGGTGTGTGCCAACAAGTTTCTCTATCTGGGATGTTCGAGAATTTCTTTCAAGCGTACCTTGTCACGAAGATAAAAAAAAATAAAGCGTCTACGTATCGTGGAAATGATTTAAAATATCGTTCGAATCGATCATTTGCTTAGAAATATTCGGATTTCGAGAACGTGAGTTGAATAAGATTTTTAAAAAATAATAATAATATATAAGCAACAATATTCAAATACGAAATATTTAGTGCTAATACGGATTCCTATTAATCTATTCTATTATACATAATTCTCTTACGGGGCTCCCAAATTTTGGCTGTATTTCTTTTCCGCCGGTGGCAACGTTTGCTTTGTTTCTTTTACGTTTTAAAAACATCAAAGCATTCTGCCTTTTAATGATGTGTTTCTGTATAATTCTCTTACGTGGCTCCCAAATTTTGGCTGAAGTACTTTGTACAACTAAATAAGATTCTTTTCACAACACTTCAATATTTACTTTATTTTCTCCATATATCAGTCGGCAAAGAAATCTGTTATGTTAAAAAACATTTCGCTTAAAAAATAACGAATTCTAACAGAAATAAAAATAAACAACTTAAAAAATAAAAATGCTGTTGCCAGCCATAGAATTTTTTGAAAGTTAACTTAATAAATCAAAATGGCATAGAAGCGCAACTAGATCAAAATTATGATACCTGAGAGCTTGACGTAACAAATCCTTCAATTCTAAAAGTGTTGTATCGCCAAATGCCCAAATTAACAATTGTGTTTTTAAAGAAATTCTATAAAAGGTTTTAAATAAACAACCTACTTCTACAACTGCTTCTTGAAGAAATTGGCTCATTGATTAAAAATATTGTTTTAATTTTACAGTACTAACTTTACTTCTACTTTCTTTATTGCTATGACCCTCTTTCATTACATTTTACAACTTCATGCTAAATTTGAGGACTTAAAGTTGTTTTATGGATGAATACAGTTAGAAATGTGTATATAAAAAAGTAATATTTAGAGGTTAAGAGTTTGCTTCAGAAAAATTTGAATTGTTGACATTGAATTTAACAATGGAAACAATCGTTTTTGTGAAAAATTGAATTGTATTGTTGACATCAAAACTAAAAATATTGTGTTTCAACTTAACAATACTACCTTAATTTATACTTTAGAATTGCCTCGGAGAAATTTGAATTGTTAGAAATGACTTAAACAAAAATTTTTATTTTAACTGACAAATACTCTATTATAATTTTAACTTTTTCTATGACTATGCTCATTCTCTTACTCTTTTCCTTCTTTTTTATACATTTTATATTTCTGTGATAAAATAAAAAACTTATAGTTGTTCTGCTTCTGAACACTGATGAAAACACAAAATGATGGGCTTCATCAACAATCAAAAATATATACATTTATTTTACAAATTCCATATTATTAGGGTGGCGCCCTTTAGAGAATTAAAAATGCAAAATTATCTTCATCGAAGCCGATGCCTTACATCCGGCGTTCAGTGGCAGGCTACTATTTCATATTGTTTTACAACACAAGGCTTTAGCCCTCTGGTGGGAAAGACTTTGAAACAAAACTTGCAACAGTTACTTTTCTCAACAACTGAAATTTAGAATAGTGTGATTAAGAAAAATATGTGAACTGTTTACAATTTCAAATTATAATGAAATGTACAGGTTTAGAATTTTCTACAGCGAAAAGTTTTCGGAACTTCCGTATTCAAAAAGGTATACAAAAGCTAGACGTTAAGAACGTATCCAATGAGCGAGCATTGGATTGGGAAGCAATCCGAAATGAACTGCGAAAGCAGTTCGGGGGGTTGGTGAGCGTAAGCGAGCAGGGGGCGAAGTCTCCTAGTATTGTAAATGAATATTTAATGAGGAAACAAAAACTTCAAGGTTACTACTGCCCTTAATCACTGCCCAATCGGCTGAAGATTTAATATGTTGTAGTTTAAAACATTTTGATGACAAGTTCTCATCGACACAAAATCCAATAAATTGATAGTTTTTGAGATACGAAGCCTCACACCATAAGGAGTAATTCTCTAATTCCGTCAAGACATTAGCATTAACCAATTGATATTGAAAAAAAAGTTAATAATAATCGTTAAAATAAGTATTAAAAGTTAGAATAAGTAAAGAAAAAGCTAGTAGCGAGTCAGAACATCCAACGCTAAATGTGTAGCTAGCATTACTCTCAAGCCATTGCTGCGCCCTACAAGTACCTTTCACCACAGTGAGGGTTGCCTATATCCATATTGTTTGAACCTCCTGTTTTTAGACTTCGTGTCAATGAAAACTTTTGCTCAAAATACTTTGAACTACAACATATTAAATTTTCAGCCAATTAGGCTGGGAATTAATTTCCATAAGATTTGTGCAGGGTCCTTTGTAAGAAATTAGTGAAATTATAAAGAAATTAGTGGGGGAAATGAACGGATGAGGCCGTAAAACTCGCATTAGTTTCGCATTTGTTACGTTTTAGATCAGCATTTCCTTATCTTTTGACTCGAACGAAAACCATCAGGTAATATGTAAGTTATAGGAAATCCCATCTCCTATGTACTAAAATGTTTGATTCATAAATGGAAGAAAAATATATAATTTTAGCTATTTCTTTCTATAAAGTAAGAATGTAGAACAATGTGCCGAAATAAAAAGGAATATCTGAAGTGACAACTTTTGGATCTAAAGATCGAATTTTTCACGAGCTTAAGGCTCAATCTTCCACAGTGTTGGTGTTACCAGCTTATAGTGGTGATGTGGTTTGTGTGTGTTGTCGATCCCAAGAGTTTAGCCGGTGGTAGCTTACCTACTGGCAGGGTCACCCAACCTGGACAGGTAGGAGAGGAGGAACGAGGTAAACAAGATCATCCTGGTTGGGCTTAGGGCTATCATCCCCACGCTGTAAAAAAGACCTACTGTTACGAAACCTTCAGAAATACAGCAAAACCAGACCGATAAATAGGTGACGACTCGGAAACGAATAAGGTGTATGAAAATTGGAACATGGAAAATCAAAAATTGGAAGATAAAGGCCAAGGACAGGAAAAAGTGGAATTGTGTGGTAAATTAGGCAAGGTCTTTCATGGACTGTAAAGCAAAGGAGTAAGTAAGACTCAATCTTAATGGTTCGAGGGTCTTACTTAAAATATTACAATTGTAACCCTGCTTGTGTTAATATTAGTCAAGAAGGTGTCCCCTCGTCGGAAACTTCCCTAAATTGAAACAATAGGAAGAAACCTTAAAGTATAATAATCCTTATAGTTGAAAAAGTAAACATAAAGGTTTGTTGCTTAATACCAACAATACCTGCATCGCCAGGTTTCTCGCTGAGTTGGCAGTTCTTTTCTTAGTAACCATTGGTCAGATTACCACTGCTTGTCATCACATTGACGCCAATCAGACAATGCCAAGTACCTGCTGACTTTGTTCACTTTTACCATCTTATTTTATTTTATGACCGTCGTTGAACAGCCGACCCAATTTTGGGTTTACAACTACTAATGTTCAACTTCGTAGCCTTGAAAATTTTGAACCCAATCTAGAAGACAAGGACACTTCTGGATCAAGTATTGGAAGAAATTTTCCTTCGTGGAAGACTTTTTGTTGATACTGACCCGCATTTGCGTTACATGGAGAGGAAAACTACGAAAATCTCCCCCGGTTAGCCAGAAGGTAAGAGAACTCTAACACATGATACGTCTGCCACTGATGATATTTTGCTCCTGCACTATGGCCGGTGCGAACTGGGTGCGGAATTCGTATCGACCAGCCATTACTGTGATTCGAACCCATTTCATCTTATTGGAAAAAGGTAGCCTATCCCTTGAGCCTCAACGTCTCCTTTTACTCTCAATTCTCACTGAACAAAGTATAAATACCCTGCGTGTGTAGAACTTAAGCACGATACAAACCCCTTTGCAAAACAATACAAGCAATTCACCAAATGTTTTTCATTTGTTTATTTTTAAGGTATGTTGTTTGACACTTAGCACTTCAATGGCAGGAGGGGAGGGGGATCATTTGGATATTGTGAGTTGATGAGGCTTATGTTTAACCCAAAATGCAGTAATTCGCACTAAATTATCTGCTCAGATAACAATCACAATGAGACTTTTTTTTTTCCTAAGATGACTAACGATTAAAAATTGTCGATTTTATCTTTAGAAATTATTTTACATACATCGTTAAAAATTTGTAAGTACTTTATAGTGTAAAAGGGTTTATAAAAGTTTAGATTATTAAAAAAAAAATCAGATAATACTGGATTAAACTGCCATCGACAAAATAAATTCGAAAACAACTTGTTATGTTATCTCAAAAACTCATATTACGGGACCCTTATAAATTAGGGAAAGATGTAGAAAACCACATAATTTCAACCGTATGCATAAATTTACATAAATATTTTTTATGTGTAAGTATTTTTCAACAAAACGTCTTTATCTACTAGATAATTTTTTTTTTCAGCTGGAGAGCTTTTGAGCCAATACCGTAACATAAAATGTATATTTATTATATTCAAACATAAAAGTAATTCGTAACAAAATAAATCTTAAATTATTATAAGCATAATAATGAAACTACATTAGTTAGATTGCTTTTAATATTATCGGCTGTAAATTTTTAAAAAAAAAACAATATAAAATCAGCATTTTCTCGAATTCAGCACTAAGTTCTGATAAAAAAAAATTATCAGAGTAAAATAATTTGAACATTCCGAGAGTATGATTGCTTCTTTCCCGTGTAATGTGTAAGAAAATATTACAAGACGTTAATTACGGTGTATTATGGAGCACAAAGGGTAAATTTTCGATTTAAAAAGTGGTGATCGGGTGTCGTTTAACAAATAAATTTTAATTTCGTCATTTTTTAAATTAAGCTGCCAAGTGGCTGCTGGTGGTTTATTTTGCTCCATAACATGCATTATTTATAAAGAAGGCCGGGATAGCCTGGTTGGTAGGGCACTAGCCCCTTGTCCTAGGGGTCGTGGGTTCGATCCCCGCCTGCCGAAGACTCTCTGTGTAGTAAACGGTGACTGATGCACGTTAAATCTGTCGAGTCGCAAAGTCCTCCATGTTCCCATTACAAATCAAAACCTCTGGGGGTACTGATCCAGGAGTTTCCTTGTCTTCTGGATTGGTTCAAAAATACGAGGCCACGGAGTTGAACATGAGTAGTCAAAAAACCAAAATTGGTTCGGTTGTTGAACTGTCATAAAATAATATATTAGAAAATAAGTAAACCCCATTCCATCTTTATTTTTTCAACATAGCTGCAGCGCATCTAACTTTCTGTTCCTGGTTTGAATCATTACTTTCATCCGTTTTCATTTCCACGAAAATGAGATGAAAAACGACACCGCAGCGCCATTACAGCCCTTGGACAACATGAAGAAAAATAAATAAAAAAAAAGTAGTTGCTTGCATTACTAGCCAATAAAGGGAGAAAACTTAAAGAACAAAAGAAGAAACAAAAAAGTAAAGAAACCATTGCAAATTTGGGTAGGCTGGTACCCCATGACACGGTCCGATTAATCAACGTCTACTTATGGCCGAGAAGGTGTCCACTGGTGTGTATTGCACAGACGCAAGCATCTGTGGCTCGTTTATCAAAATTGCTCCATGATGTATCCCTTTTAGCAGCGAAACGTGAGGAAGTTGCAGGATTAAAAAGCCCTTCTTTAAAGACAAATGGATTTTTTTACAGACAGCAGGGGAGCAGTGAAATACTTGCAGGTAGAAAGGGAGTGCTAGAAGAAGAACCTGCGAAAAGAACAAGGTGGAATGGTCACGGGGCGTCAGGAATCGAATGAAAGCATCGTTCCAAATTTGCTAAACAGCAAGTAAGGAATCCGGCTTTTAATAAGTACATACAAAAAGCAGGGTTTAGTAAGTGATGACATTGATAAGTCGATTTTAATGATGATAAAATTAATATTGACAAAAGAAATTTTAGTCATTTGTTTAGGATAACGCCAGCCTTAGAACAGATATTTTTTTACTAACTTCACACAGAATAAAATTTATTTATAATTTACGTTCATAATCTTAGAAATCTAGAGAACGTTGACGCGGTTGTCCCAAAATTATTTCCTTGTTATTTTCTTATCAATGGTAGTAACTGTTTCATCCTTATTTTTTAACCAATAACTAACAACAAAACGCAGTTGCCCCAAAATTGTTTCCTCGTTATTTTCTGATAAGTGGTAGGAACTGTTCAATCTTTATTTTTGAACCAATAACTAACAACAAAAGGCAGTTGTCCCAAAATTATTTCCTCGTTATTTTCTGATAAGAGGCAGGAACTGTTTCATCTTTATTTTTGAACCAATAGCTAACAACAAAACGCAGTTGTCCCAAAATTGTTTCCTCGTTATTTTCTGATAAGTGGCAGGCACTGTTTCATCTTTATTTTTAAACCAATAACTAACAACAAAAGGCAGTTGCCCCAAAATTGTCTCCTCGTTATTTTCTGATAAGTGGTAGGAACTGTTTCATCTTTATTTTTGAACCAATAACTAACAACAAAAGGCGGTTGTCCCAAAATTGTTTCCTCGTTATTTTCTGATAAGAGGCAGGAACTGTTTCATCTTTATCTTTGAACCAATAGCTAACAACAAAACGCAGTTGTCCCAAAATTGTTTCCTCGTTATTTTATGATAAGTGGCAGGAACTGTTTCATCTTTATTTTTGAACCAATAACTAACAACAAAACGCAGTTTCCACAAAATTGTTTCCTCTTTATTTTCTGATAAGTGGCAGGAATTGTTTCCTCTTTATTTTTTGAACCAATAACTAACAACAAGAAGCAGTTTGTTATTTTCCGTTCAATGGTAGTAGCTGTTTAATCCCTATTTTCTAACTAATAGCCAATGACAAAATGTAGCTGCTAATACATTATTTTACCGCACATACGTCAAAATGATTTTAGTTACAAAGATTGATTGATTCGAAAGACAATAAATGAATAACAATAAATGTTTAAATTAAAGTAATAAATGTTTAATTTAAAGCAATAGATGAATGAGAATAAATGCTTAAATTAAAGCAATCATAATGAAAAAAATTAATAATAAAAATTCCAAATTATTTTAAAATCTATTAAAATTGTAATCGAATGTTTGAGTCATTTTGGCATCAAAGGGACTTTAAGGGTGAGAAATTTTTTCAGACGACAAACATTTGGTCCTATAATCAAAAGCTATTTTTTAATATAGAAAGATAAAACCATACTTAAAATTTTTTAACAAACAAACTTTGCTGAACAATACAGAAAGTAGTTCAGTTCAAAAATAATTAAAATAAACATATATTCACTACCAAGATGATATATCCTGTCCAGGTGATTAAGAACAGAAATGCACAATAAATTTTTAAAAAAAAGAAAGAAAAATTATATTTACCAATATATTTTATCCTTTCTGAATACAACAAAATAAAAAGTTTAAGCAAACCATGAAAAGTGAAATGTCTATAATGGTTTAAAAAGCATATATTACTATTTAATAATCCTAATTAACTAAATCATAAATGTTTAGATATGAATAAAAGAAAAAGTAATGCATTTTAGAATGAATTTGAAATCACGTTTATCTTTTCTCCCATCACTATTTAGTACTAGAATTGTTTTTATAAAAAATACATTATTGGGGAGTTTAAAACTTACCTCCGAGGTTTTAAACAATAGGAAATTAAAATAATTGTATTTGAACCAAAGGAAAATTAAATATCAGGTAATATTTAAATTTCTATACTATACCTACAACTCACAAATAAATAATCTCCCCAAACCAAAATAAAGATTATTCTTCAACCTTAACAAATTACTGCAGACGATTTTACATTTTGATAATAACGATCACATTGATTTACAATCGCGTAAACATACACCTCATTATAGATACACGCAGGGTTGCATTAATGGTCGAATTGTATTAAGTTCTAAGCACCATTTTCAAAAAAGCATTTGTTCCTCGAGCTATCAAATGAATAATTGGGAATTGTTTTCCTTTCTCCAAATCATGCATCTGTTCTAAAACAAATGGTGATGTTTTTGCTTAGATGCTTGTATTGGAGCTAGAAGCATCTTGCAAACGATTTTATCGATAAAATCGTTTGGAGATGAAACGTAATGATAGACTTTACTTGCACTGAAGGATGAAGGAATATACGTCAAAAAAAAACAAAAGACTAATTTGTCATGTTCTTTTATTTAATTTCCAAAAGGTAATTTATAAAGTACCATTTAGTTTTGCAGAAATTTGTAGAAATGATTTTAAAGCCGGGCGGTCGTTTTTTATTTTATAAAAATATCCCTTTTCATTTTTTATGCAGTCTTATGTCTTTTAATCTTGATTTTTATAATTAATGCAAGCTGAGATAAGTAAAACATTGAAAATAAAGGGAATTTCCTTAAATAATTGCTTTAAATTATTTGTTTAAAAAGCATAAACAAGACAATAATTGACTTGCGCATGAACTTTATTTATTATTATTGTTATTAAATAGCAATAATTAATAATAATAACAAAAATAGCTATAAAAAATCTTTTAATAGCTATTGCGTAATTTATTATGCCACCTTATCACTAACAAAATTTTAGTTTAATTTAAACAAATATATGAACATTAATTAATAATAAAGAACATTTAGTAAATTTATTTTAGCTATTTACCTATTGCTATTTAGCTATTACGAAAAGTTACAAAAAATATGCTTTATTTTTTTTTCCTTTTTAAAATGATAAAATAACACAACACTTAAAGAATTTTGTAAATAGAAACCAAAAATCTGAAAACAAATATTAATAAATGTATTAATTTATTTTTGTTATCAGTTGGAAAAAATCTGTATTGTCCATTTACGTTTATGAAAAAAAAAGCTTAAAAATGTAAAGTAATCAAATACCTAATAATTTTATAGTATGATTTTTTGAAATAAATATTCAGAGACAGTATGGATAAAAATAAATTATTCAGTTAGAATTTGTTAACTTCATAAGTTTACGCAGAAAAAAAAATTAGTAATTTCTGACAATTACTTGTATGAGACTGATTATATAAATAAAAAAACTATCTGTTTAATTAATTTGGTTTTCATATAATCAAACATTTACATCTTCTATCAAAGTATTTGCTTTTGTGAATTTCAAATTTTAGTTAATGATATGTTTAATAGATAAATTTATCAAAATTCAAGAAATATTCAACAAATATTCAAGAAATGTTCTACAAATATACGAGAAATACAGAAATATTCCATAAAACAAATAACATTCAAAACACATTCGAATTGAAATTTGAAAATATAAAGAAAAATAATAAAAATGCATGCTTAACTTTTATTCACAATTTTAATTTTTTAAAATAGAGGAAAAATTTAAAAACAAGTAATTAAAAATTAGTTAAATGTTAATTAATTATAAAATAATTAATTATTAATATGCGTCTTCTGAACTTAGGCAAAAAAGTGACGCTACATTCAAATACCTAGCTAATAAAGCTGAAATAATCAATAGTAAAAAAATCAATTATGAAATCTATAGAAATAAAGCAGAATGTTTATGTGTAAGTGTTAATGAACTACAATTTACAAATCCGTAATTCTGAACCAATCTGCACCAAATTTGATGTACATGCGTTCAAAGACACATTAGGCCTAACATTAGGCCTAATTGTCTATACTTATAGTGAACCAGTGAAATTAACGTTAATAATCTCGTGACGTATGGTGATATTTACTGAATCAGTACTTTAAAAGATATATGAAACCACGTCTTTCTTATATTGATTCTTGCGCTTTTAAATCTTTGGTAATTTAAATAATGAAAACTCTACGATAACAAATGGCAAATCTAATAGTGGTGTAAATGGTAAATCTAATAGCATGAAGACTGACCAGAATATACTACAAATTTAAATAATTAAATAAAGGTTATGTATTAGGTACCATGAATGCGTGATGTGGTGATTTTAGAATACTTAGAGTACTTTGGGTGTCGGTAAAAAAAAAAAAAAAAAAAGAAGAACGACTATTGCATTATCTTTATTAGGCACCTATATTTTTAACACCCTCCTATAACGGAATTATCAGATATTATTTCATACCGCATTTTATTAATGATCAATCATCACTAGCATCAATCATAGTTCGGCGATTTTTTACGTCCTTCAAAATAAGTACCGATATTAGTTCGCCAAAAACGATTCAAGAGATATTAGTGTCGATTCTAATTGTTTTTGAGAATTACAATTATATAACATTGGCAACTGGTATAAATTGAAGTGAAAAAATTAGTTTTGTATTGAAAATCTATGTTGTTGTGGACGTATGCCTGTTCAGGCAGAGGGGATGCGATTGTTCTTGTTTTCCAGTGGCGCCATCTATGACCAAGAATTCGACTTCTGCCACACTATACGTCACACCCGTTTATAGAGCGGACCCATTCATTCATCCACAGATCGTAATTTTGACCTGAATCAGAGAACGATCGATCTCCAATCCAGTAACCCCAGAGGTATTGATTTGTTAGTGAAAATCTATATTAATGAAGAAAGGGTAAATGAGAACCGTAAAGCTTGTTTGTTTTTGTTTTTGAAGTTTTGTTTTTGAATATTGCTTCACATGCAGCCAATAATGCCTGATTAATTTTGGAAATAGGTATAAATTGAGAGGAAAAAAAAAGTACTGAGCAATGAAAGTAAATTAATTGAGAAAATGTATTTATTTGTGTTTGGAGAACGATAAGAAATCTTCATCTTATAATTGACGCGAATAATGATTGACTAATTTTGGTGATATATACTACTGGTAGAGTTTTATTTTTATTTTATAGCCGATGCTGAACAGTCAATCCAATTCTGAGTTTACGACTATCAATGTAACTCTGTTGCCTTGTAGTTTTGAACTTAACCCAGAAGACAAAGGAACTTCTGGTTTAAGCTTTGGGAAAAACTAGAATTTGGGGAAGACATTTTAACGGAACTAATCCACATTTGCGTTTCATGAAAAGGAAAACCACGAAAACCTCCCATGTTTAGTTCGACGACAAAGGGATTCGAACCCATGATCCCTCTAACACTAAAGATATTTAACGTCAGCATTGTAATTGGTGCGAGCGGGGAGCAAAACTGGTATCAACCATCCACCGCTGGTTTTCGAACCTAGCACGCCTCATTTTGAGACTCATACGTCAATTGATGTTTTCAAAGGGTTACTAAGTTTGCTTATAAAAGGTACCACAATAGCAACCTTTAGACCTTTGGTACTGTAGAAATAAATCCCTTACAGCACTTTGAAAGACGTAAGTATCTAAGAAAATTGCTGATTATGTCAATTTTTGATCATTAGGAGTTGACCACAAGCAAATAACATTATGATAAATGATATTTAATATAGTTAATACTTGTTTTGATAAGATGATTTTCTAAAAGTATGCTTTGCTTAATCTAATTACGTAAAGTCACCGATTAGGGCGACAAGTTATGAAATAAAAAGGAAATAAGAATTGTTTTAGCTTAATTAATTGCTGGCAAATGTCCTTTAGTCTCATCATGATTTCCTAGCGATAATCAATAACCAGATTTATTGTTCTTTTTTTTTTTTTTTTTTTTTAATTTTTTCATCTTATGTAAAGAATGGGCCTTCAGCTGGTAGTCAAATAAAAAATTGATAAACAATAATAATAAAACATTAACATAAAATTTAAAAATAAAACAACAGTTAAAAATGTGCTTATAATTAGTTCATAATTTTAATTTATTTAATTAAGTAAGGAATTAAAGAACAATTTTAATTAAAGAAATTGAGTAACTTCTCTGGCTATAATTCGTATACGTCTTCTGAATATATGAAAAAAAGAAAGTTTATTCAAACTATCTAGTTAATTGAGTTGGTTTTGATGTAATCCATCATTTACGTCTTCGATTAGTTTAAGTATTTGTTTTTCCATGTAAGAATAATATCTCATTTACGTCCTAGTTCAAGCAATGGAAAAAATAATTTTTTTTTTAAATATCAGAGCTTATTTCATATAAATCAACATGATGTATTGGAAAAATTATTTCACCGTCTTTCAAACTTGTAAGATAAACTCAATTAATTTAAATTCATACTTGTCAAACGCGTTTTTTTATATATTTTTTTTTTCCAAAGATACGCTCAAGATAGTTTGAGACGTTTTTATGATTAATGAGTTTGTTACAAGTTTGAAGCAACCAAAATGTTTTTAAAATGTTGTTGTTGTTTTTGTTTTATCCATTTTCTATTTGACAACGCGTGTAGAAACACTTCAATTTCAAATTTTGAAAAGATGAAGCTTAACAAGACAAAATATAAAAGGTAAAGGCCTCAATCACTCATTCTTTACTCGCTCAATTATCTCTAATTCTTCCAGCTAAAAAGCTTTGATTTAGATCATGCGATCTCTATGAGATAAATAGAACAACTAAACAAGTGTCATTTCGTTATTTTATAATTATCTTGATAGTAAGGAATAATTAACCAAATTTACAATCACGCTAAAAAACACGTTTTCCCTCAAATTTGAATCAAATGTTCTTTATGGAATAATTAGGACAACTACAAAAGATTCAATTCGATATTTGGTTATTATTGGGGCAATTAGCGTAATTGAGAGCAATAGGAAAAAAAGCATATTTTTACAAAACCACATTTTTGGATCATGTATTCTTTATGGGATAGTATGAAAAACTACGAAAGAAGCATCTAGATGTTTTGTAATTATCTGGGTAATTAGTCTAATATATAATAATGCTAAATAACAAGTTCTTGCCAAGCTTGAAGTTCCAAATTAATAACAAGAAAAACTACGAAAGAGGCATCTAGATGCTTTGTAATTATCTGGGTAATTAGTAATATACACCGAAGAGCCATTACGTTATGACCACCCTCCATCTATAACAATGGGCTCGCCCAGGTTTTCATGGTTTCTTGCCCTGGAACAATGTTTTCATGGGGCACATTAGGACTCATAATCCTCATAGAATAGTCCCTGACGTCTGTAAGCTACTTGAACATAATTGCAGACCAGGTTCACACATTCGTGGCATCAGTTTTTCCTGCGGGGGATGGTGTTTACCAACAGGTGTTTACCAACAATGCACCATGTCATAAGGGTCGAATCGTCATGGATTGGTTCGAGGAACATTCCAGTGACTTTCAAGTCGTGTCTTAGCCCCCAAATTCACCTGACCTTAATCCAATAGAGCATTTGTGGTCCTACTTGGAAAACCAAATTCGTGCTGCCACGCTACCCCCTCGCAATGTGAGGGAATTGCAGGACCAGTTGGTGAGCACTTGGTACCAGATACCTCAGACTACCTATCAGCACCTTGTGGAATCAATGCCACGGCGGATGCTAGCAGTTTTGAGGGCTAAAGGTGGTCCTACATGTTATTAGCAGGGTGGTCATAATGTAATGGCTCTTCGGTGTATATAATAATGCTAAATAACAAGTTCTTGCCAAGTTTGAAGTTCCAAATTAATAATAAGAAAAACTACGAAAGATGCATCTAGATGTTTTGTAATTATCTGAGTAATTAGTCTAATAAATAATATTGCTAAATAACAAGTTCTTACCAAGCAAGAAGTGCCAAATTTGGAAATAAATACGAAATAAATAGACGAAATAAATAGAAATAAATAGAAAAACTGAAATCAGCGAATTTTAAATATACGACTTCCTTAAAATTCCTTTTCTCAGTAACTATAAAGCCGATTTCGCTCAAATTTTGTATTTTGAAAAATTAAGTTGCATACTTTAAAATTATGTAAAATTAATGAATACCTTATGATTTCGACTATTATTTATTAAAATAATAAATATTTATTAAAATTTGTTTTTCGTATGGAATTATTTTGGGGGTCAGTTGAAAAAAATGTACGCTTAATGTCGTAAAAAGAAATTTACATTTATTTAGAGAAATTACGTTTTTGTGTCTGATTTCGTAACTTAAAATATCGTATCAATTACTTAGCATATTTGAGGTAACCTCCTTGAACCATAAAGAATGAGTCCCAAAATGTGAAGATCTAATCTTTAGATAAAAAGTTATTCAGGTCCTTTTTTTGGCGCACTGTACACATAATTTAGTATCATTCATTGTTCAAAATTTAACAACAATAAGTTCGATCAAAACTCTCTGAAATATTGGATCAATTTTGGATGAAAATTCCGATTGTTTGAACCATAAGAATCTTGCTAGAACCTTAAACGTTAAATAAAACCAATTTTCGAGAAAACATAGTAACAATTCTACAAGAATTGATTTTTACAATGATAATTCTTTTTAATTTTTATGATATTTCAATATGGCTCCATATTGAAATTTCAGTAAAATTGTACAATATTATATGCAGTTCGAAATGCTTCAACATTTTTCTGAGAATGGTACCATGCACGAAATATCTCAAAAATTTTTAGCTCAAATAAAAATTGATTTTAATTTTTTTAATTTAATTTTTATTCTAATATAATTTTCGTTTTAATATAATTTTTTTAAATGTAATTTTTTTACTTTTAAATTTAATTTTTTTAATTCTTTTATTTTAAGAATTCCTTTAAATTTTCAAAATAAATTATACATCATGTCATTATGAATGATAAAACAGCAATAAAACTTAAAATGTAATAATTGTTGTAGGATATATATTATTTTTATGCTGCTTCATTAAAAATAAAAAAATTCCTGTGAAATGTAAAAGGTTTTAAATTTTGCTTAAAATGTCTTAAAAAAGTTCTTATTTAAATGATATATGGCATAATAAATTATCTTAATTTACGCAGTTTAAAAAATAAATTGTAAGGATTTTAATTGTGATAAAATCATTAAAATCAGACAGAATTGTTTTAAGAATAATTGTTGACGTATCTTATTTTTATGAAAAATTAATTTCGTAATTAAGTATCAGGATCAACACAAAGTAATAAGAAATAAAGAAAAAAATTAATGTGTTTCGACATTTTGTGTTTCCTTTTTAATATGATATTCGACGTTTAATTTCATCCTGTGTTATAGAATTAAAATAGTTAAATAACTCTTTAAGAATAATATCGATTCTTCATTTCGTACATTTTCTTATACAAAACATTATTTCGAGTTCAAATATATTTTTCGGTGATAAGGTGATATTCGGTCCAAATTTTTTATCAGTGATATCTATATCAGTGATAGAATCCTTTATTACAGCTTGAAGAATGTTGTAAAGAAAATTATCAAATCTAATGGAAATAGATCTCTTTTAGCTTTTTTGACCAATTTCTCTTAATTTTACACTCAAATTTAACGTCAATAAATTTTAAAACAAAAAAAAATTAACGAAATTGTGTTTAAACTACCAATACGTTAAGTTGTTATTTTAAAAACGTGAAGAATTGCTGAATACTCGCCAAATTAAAGAAACGAATGAGAGAAGAGCAAACGATAATTCTTGCCATTTATTTTCCCTCTCTATTCGAGGAATGTAAGATGGAAACAAAATAGGAAGAAAAATGATAAAAGCTTTACTTGATTAATTAGCAAAGTTTATCTTAAACTGAGAAGACGGCATGTTTCCTTTATAACATAGTCTATCTTACTAAGATTGGTCGTTGCTTCCTTAATAAAGAACATTTGTCACTTTAGTGGATATAGAGTTAGAAAACGATTTTTTTTACTCACTGTCTTTAAACCGTGAAGGCATGTACTTCAGCAATTCTAATGGAACAAAAAGAAGTTGTGAAATATAACGTCAATCTGTTATCTGCCACCTTTTTTCTCATTAGTAGAATTGAAAGAGTTAGTTTGCTGCGAGTTTGTACGAGGTAACAGAGCCCATTAATGTTGGCGTTGCATTCAGTTTAAAAGCAATCCTAAATGTGGTTTAGTTGAAACGTAATTATAAAACTATTTACGTTCATTTTAGTTTGTTTAGTCATTTTAGAAATATATTGTGTTTTAATTTTTCTTGGACAATATTTGTTATAACCTAACTTTAGAATGGAAACGCGCTGCATATTTAAGCTTTAACATAAAAGGTATTTTAAGAAGCTCTCTCGCCGAGGAAAATAAAAAATAATAATAATTTAATAAATAATAATAAATTAAAGATTTAAAAAACACATATTTCCCGTTTTAAAATTAAAAAAAAAATTATTTTACTATTTTGCTGAAAAGAATTGTCTGTTGTTTAAAACTGGTAAAAAATTAACGGGTATAAATGATATGACAAACTTCTAGGGAAGTTAGGGCACATCATGAGAATTAAAATTGCATCGAAACTCCTGCCCGAAAATGCCTCCAGCGGCATATGGGCACATGTACTTGTGGTCTAATTTTTACCCATTGGTAAAATGGGTCTTGCTTTGGATTTGATGGCGGTCGCACCTTATTTGGACGTCAACACACTTCTCAATTGTGTTCAAGAATAATAGTAAGCAGCGCGCATGCGTCATCATTGCATGCGTTGCTATGGCAGCCGCTGCTACTTGATAATTATTTCGCTACTGTTTGAAAATTTAATTAAGAATCAGAAATTCTATCCAACAGTTCAAATTGGAAAAAAAAAAAGTAGGCAACAACCATCTTGTCAATGGGTAACCTGGGTTCGGCGATTTTAAGAAATTTTTTAATAACTTACTCCAATGCTGCATTAAAATTTGCAAAAACTGAGAATAAAGCAGCGGTTTTGATAATTTTCATCTAGGTGTAGAAATATCACCAAATTGACAATTTTTAGAAAAATTTAATAACTCTTAAATTATTTAATTTATTTGTCCGTTCTGAAATCCAAATAATTCTCCACAGCAAGATTAATTGTATAGTTTAAAATAATCACTTTTTTTTTCAATAGTAAGGCGATTAAACTGCTGCTTTTTTATTTTCCTTGGCGACAGAGCTTCAAAAGACCATGTTAATTAAGATGTCCTAGATGGCCGAAGAAGAGGCCAATTTTAAACATTAGGAAGATTAGTTTAATTTTTACCTATTGCATTTTTATACGATGCGATCGCAGAATCAACATGCAAGGTTGCCACATTCCAGAAAAAAATTTTTAAAGCTTTGAAAATATAAAATACTTCAACTCATTACTTTCGACTTAAAATGTTTGTAATTTAAACATTTGTATTACAACTCAATACTTAGAATTGACGTGAAATTAAAGACTATAAAATTTAGGATAACCTCATAAAAAGTCTGCCACCACCTTTTAATATCAGTCGTCGAACTGACGATCCAATTTATGAGCTCACGACTACTCCTACTAATGATACCACGACTAATGATCAACTCCGTAACCTTGTAATTTTGAACTTAATCCAAAAGACAAGGGCTCAAGTATTAGGAGAAATTTGATTTTCTGGTGGACTTTTTGATGGAACTATCCCGCATTTGCGACGCAGGAAGAGGAAAATCATGAAAACCTCCCACAGTTTGTCTGAAGATAAAAGAACTCTAAACAATGATCCGTCTACCACTGAGGATATTTTAATGTTGAATGTAAAAATATGTTAAACGTGAAGAAAAAAATTCAAGTACCACAGCACTGCGTCTATTACAATGTACAGTCCGCAAAAAAAAAAAAGATATCACCCTGAATAACTTTCGTTCTAGTGATCGGATTTTCACGAACTAAGTGTCAATCTTAATGGTTCTTGGGGGTGACCTTAAATATGCTAATTAATTAGTGCTAGCTATTATTTAAGTTACGAAATCAGACACAAAAACGTACTTTCTCTGAATAAACATATATTTTTTTTTACATATTTGGATTTTTAATCTTCAAAATATAGGGGGTAGCCGCAATCTGGGAAATATGGTCCCCATAGTTTGGTCAGGAGAGCGATCCAAAGTTCGTATCCCTTAATGTTAATTTCACTTTTTACGTTTTTAGTCATATTTTTAAAACTAATAAAGCAATTCAAAGAAACTTTCACCCAGTCATAAAAATCATTTACCCAAAGATAATTTCATGAAAAAAATAATTTTTAATAATAATTAATTATTTTTTATTATTTAATTAAATTGAAAATGTAAAAATTTTGAATTATAAAATATGAATTTTTTTATACCATATTAATCTACATATTTTTCAATTGAAAAATCTAAAGTTTCAACTGTTTTTATTTATTAGAAGCTGAGAAAAATTAAAATTAATTATTTTAAAAAAATTAATTTGGCGACAATAAAGAAATCACTAATTGGGGTGATTAATATTAAAATGTGATAAACTTGCGAGAACTTGACTTCGCGCGCGTCGCGTAAAATTTCATTCATATTTTTTTCGCTAATAATCGTTTGCTAATCTTTTTATTTTTATTTTTTTTTAAATTATAAAATACAATGTTTCTTTTTTAGTCTTCTAAAAATCGATTTGCAATTTAGTAAAGAAATTTGAATAAAACATTTTATTGAATAAAAAACATTTTATTCAACGAACGAATGTCGAAGTCTTATAAAAGTATGCTTCTGATGAATTTTGATAACTTACATAATATTGTTTTAAGCTTTTGGTGGTTTAAATAATAAGTAGTAAGATAACCAAGTGAAGGAATAGTTCTTACCAGTGAATAAACACTAAATTTTCCAGTGAATGAGCACTTAATTTTGAGAATGTTTGATGCTCGTTAGGAATCCATAGGTCACACAAATGTCTAAAAACAAGATTTTTCTTGGAAATACAACATATAACCGCAATTAACGTGGAAAATGTTACTTTTTTCAGTCATGGAATGGAAAGTAAAATATGTTTGAATACATAATTTAAAAAAATGTTTTTCATTTTTTTCCTCGCAGTTTAATAGTCCGTTTTAAATTATGAGCGTTTATCATTGTGTAACCCGATGGCGTATTGACAAAACATACCGTAGATCAGGGGTCCCCAACCCTATGCCCGCGGGCACCATTGCGCCCGTCGAGCGGTCTAGGTGTGCCCGCTGCATGTGCCCAACGATAAAATATTTCAGTTTTCCATTTTCCAATTAAATACTATGTAAATTTTATGTTTTGCAAATGCATACTGAAGTACGCTGGCTCAGTAAAGGCAAAGTACTTGATAGATTTCTACACTTAATTAAAAAAATAAAAAATTATCTTGCAGCCAAAAATCGAACATTTTTAGAACTAAGAGAACCTCTTTGGCTAGCAGATTTGTCTTTCATAACGGACATAATAGAAAAACTAAATAATTTAAACTTGAGGCTGCAGGGAATGTTTGTTTTTAAGACAATGAATATCATAAAATCAAAATATAGATCCCGACTTACAGATGAACACCTTGACGATTGCTTGCGAGCAGGAATTTAATCATATTCTCCCAATTATGAAGCGCTGGCTAGCGAAATGCCATGACGAAGACCATATTGACTGTATTTTATAAATAATTTTAATACCTCGTATGTTTTGAAAGCAATTTAATAATCATTTATTTAACACAAGAATATTAATACTAATTATATTCATTGGTTAAATTAATTTTTTCAATTAAACTTTTTGTGCACTATATGTAGTGTGTATTATTATCTATGTCTACCAATTATAAATTTATCTTGAAAAAATAAATGGTGCCCGCCATTAGACCGATATTCTGGTATTTGCTCTTAGGTACAAAATGGTTGGGGACCCCTGCCGTAGATTGTAAAAGGGTTGGCGAAAATTTCTATCGGTGTTGAAGGAGCGTCTCGCAAATCTCCAAACATCTGTGTTCTTATGTTTTTGTTTTGTTTTTGGTATCACGTATCTATCATTCACCAAATTACATATGGGTGTGACATTTCAGAGTTTCAAATAAGCTGATCTTAATTAGATTCTTCTGCATTAAATGAAATATAAAGCGTATTTTTTTGTTATAGCTCCGACATAATCGTTTGTATTTGTTAACATAATTGTGTTTATTAGCGTTTTTTAGAAGGTCGTAATAAAACTAAGATAAAAAAAATTTATATTATTAACACCATAGCCCCTTCTGTATTTCATAACTTTCATTAAATGTATTTCGAGTAGTGAACTTCTTTACCTAGTCATCCACTAATTAATATTAATAATTTCATAATAACCTCTAATCCTTAATAATGAAATGATTATTACAATAAAGTTTGTTTACTTAAAAGATTAAAAACAATTTATTGATCAGCAGGGACTTTGTTACTAATTCTATATTCATTAATTAAACTTAATGGTTCTGCTCGATAACCATTTACAATTTTTTTAAAATTTTATTTAATTTTCAGTTATTATGGAATTCCTT
Organism: Parasteatoda tepidariorum; assembly: GCF_982258835.1. Classification (NCBI taxonomy): domain Eukaryota; kingdom Metazoa; phylum Arthropoda; class Arachnida; order Araneae; family Theridiidae; genus Parasteatoda; species Parasteatoda tepidariorum. The sequence continues at coordinate 90,285,716 of NC_141763.1, read as the reverse complement.
AAATATTTTTTCGACGTAGAGATTATTTAGCAATAATGCGAAAAGCTGAAATTTATAAATGTATAATATTTATAAATGTTTAAAAGAATTTTTAGCACCTATTTTGTACTAATTATTTTAGTTAAAATGTTCATTATACACAGTTTTATAAAAATAATTTTATGAAAAAAATGCATTTTGCTCCGGAAAAAAAATTACTTGAATTTGTCAATAGACATTCCCTAATTGTTGCAGCAAGAACTTTTAAATTTCTAATCAAACTTTCCTTTATTATAATTTTGTGCAAATAATTATTATTAATAATATAAATGACTATTAAAAGGGATTAATTGAAAATGTTCAATTTTAATAAATTAACTGTTTTCGCAATCAGATTAATAACTTTTTTCATAATTTACAAATGGAAAAAAAGTCTTTGACAGTTTAAAAGTGAAAAGAAAAATAAAGTTGAGATTAAATTTATAAAGTAAGCATAACTCGAAGGAGGTTGAAGTAAGGGCATTGAAATCTAAATTTCAAAAGTAAAAAAAATCACGTTTTAGTGTACAGTGAGCAATAAACGAAAAATCTAAAACTAACTTCTGATCTAATGATCAGATGTTTACGTTCTAGGACTCAAAATTTAGATTTAGAATTTCCTTAATTCCCTACCACCATTGTAGATATTTACTTTTCACCTAACTTGTAAAATTATAAAGTTTAGAATTCCTTACAAAATCACTCAGGCGAAGTGATTGTGTTTTATTTAAATAGTATTTAGAAAGAATTTTTCTAAAAGTATTTCTTTTAAAGTTTTTATTAAACTTTTGCTTTTTATTTATCTATAGTTATTGAAAGTTAAGTTGATGTTTTTTAAGTTGAAATGAATGCCGCCCTGCTTTGCATATTTCAAATATTATTTCTAAAGAGATGTATAACTTAACATTAAACACCCAGGACCTTACAATTGTAAATCAAACAATCACTAAATTTATTTATTAAAAAACAATCTTATGACCTGATAATAAATTGATCTAAATCTTAAATGTGAGTTTTATAACATATAATTTATTTAAACTCAGCACATACATCTAACCTCTGTTGACGCCAATGTCTCAATTTTAAAATATAGTTTTTCTTTTGTAAATTTTCTGATATTTTCATATGAAGGATAGTATTAAGTTCGAGAATTAAAAATTTGTGCCCAAAAAAGTTGTTAAAAATTATAATTATTATTAATATTTGACTACAGAAAGTTTTTAATTGAAGGTTGAAATTTTTTTAATTATGTTATTTTTTTTAATTATGCTATTTTTTAATTATGTTATTTTTTAATTATGCTATTTTTTAATTATGTTATTTTTTAATTATGTTATTTTTAATAATATTTTTAATTACCAAACTCATATAACAGTATTTAGGAATCTATAAATTTATGTTACGTATGATAGTTGCAGAATAACCTGCAAACAATATATGTAAATAAAATATATTTTTAAAATTGTGCATTTTCTATTACATAATTGCATTTATTATTCTTATATTGAAAAGGTATCAAGTTATCTATGACCTCCATAATGAATGAAATATTTACCGACTTTTATATATATTAAGGAATTGAATCAATTTTTCAAGTTTAAGATCTCATCTCATTGCAAAAAAAAAAGTTATTTAATAAAATTATGCAAAAAAAAGTAATTTAATATATTTTTTTTTATAAGGAATGCTTCTAGTAATGAAACAAACTCTTTCAAACTTTATTTTAAAAATATTGATTATTTCGTTTACAAAAAACTATTACTTTAAAACGTGATAACATTTTTGAATACTTAATTTTTTTTCTAGTAAATAATATGTCTTTGTTAATTTCTAAAAAAAGAATCTTTATAAAAAAGCTTACATTATTCTTTTATAGAGAATATTGATTTAATAGAAAATATCACTAAAATAAAACAGGTTATGTTTTCTTACAATAAAAGTTAAATAGAATTAATTCTTCAAAATAGCGTTTCAATAAAACATAGCATTAAAATGTTATGTTATTTTTTGTGATTGGTTCAGTAGTAGTAAATTGTTTTTATTTCTTCGCAAACACAATTCTTGTAAAAAAATTGAATCTGTTATATCAAAAAACTAGATCGTTTTATAAAATATAAATTATAGCGTTTAATAAAATATGAATACAGTGTATTTGTAAAGGGATCCTGATAATAAAAAGGCTATTTTCTTTTTTAATTCTCTTTTAAAAAGAATTAATTAGTTATTTTTATTCATTATGGCTAGACGAGGAGGAGAAAAAGAATATCGAATTACACTGTTTAGGTTAATGTAATTTCGTTCTCCCACCACATTTACGCGTAATCCATCGCCAATTCCACCTGCAATCGCCGCGTTTACAATCTACGGTATGTTTTGTCAATACGCAACCCGATGATGTTTTTATTATTATTTTAATTAGATCACTTTTTTGTTTATTCTTTTCCCTATATTTTTTAAGCTTTTTTTAAAATCTTTTTAAGTATTTTTTTTCTCTTCGCCATACTTTCTGCTTTAACTTTTTTTTCCAGCTCTTTCAATCTCTTTAAATTTTCGTGCTTTTTCTGAAGTTAATGCAAAAAGGTAATTTATTTCTTTTTCTTTTGATTTAACCTTCCTCTTTTTTCCAAATTTTTGGCCAATGTAATTGTATCTTCGAAATTTCCTTTGATTTTTCCAGTACCATTTCTCGAATTCCTCACTGGATAATAAATGAGAAAAAGGAGTTTCGAAGTTTGAGTAAAATCCATCCCTCATTGACTTATATCTAGTGGATCTTCAGCAGTACTTACCATTTACTAATGGAACCAATTTTTTTTTGCAACTAACAATGCCTCAAGAGGACTTATCTCAAAATCAGTTTTCAAGATGCATTCATTATCAATGTTAGTTGTTTCATCTTCAGTGCCAAAATTTGATTAACCAAATGTTCTTTTTGAAATAAATTCTTCTATATTGAGAAAATCACAGGCTATTGGATATTTGGGAGATTAAACTTTTCTGTCAATGTTCCTTTAAGAATTTGCAACATAATTTGTGAGATTTCCTTCTCAAGCTTCTGAAGAAATAGTGCATCGTTACTCTCGAAGCATGTGTTTTGTTGATAAACTGTCTTGCTCATTAACTCTTGGTGTCTGCCTCGCATGCATTTGTTAAAGTAAACGTTTTCCACATCGAATGGAAAAATATCGCATTTCATAAAAGCATTTTAACTTCAGCAGTTGATGCCTCAAAATCTTATTTAAAAATGGATGTAAAATTTTCTCGACATATGTTTTACAATTCTTTTGTTTTCAAGATCTAACGGGAGATTTCCATGAATTAGGTACTAAATCAGAAAATTTGTTTTGATGAACAAAACTTGCTCAGTTTCAAATTGATATGAGATTTATATCTATCCAGAAGAAGCAAAATAGAGATTTATATCTATCCAGAAGAAGCAAAATAGGGAATTTGATAGCATTTTTAATTAGCCATGGGTAGAAACATCTGCATTATATTTGTAAAATGTTGCTGCGGTCATCGTTTCACTTCATGAATCGCTTTTTCCAATGAAATATATAGCTTTGACTGATTCTGTAATATCTCAAAGAATTCGTCAGTAAGGAAAAACTACCAATGGAGGTACTTTTTTCTTTCCTAGGTACTTTAGAATATAAATCCTTAATTTTAAGGACCAAAGATTTTTCCCGTTTAAGGACAGTATTCAACTCTTGTTTCGTTCGCATTGTAAATACAATCACTTTCTAAAAGGATGCCAGGGCTACTTCCCTCCTAAAGATTCTTTTAAAGCTTTTAAAACCAGTATTTCGAATATTATTCTCTAAGGGAAGTTTTGCCTTTTGAAATTATCTTCACATTGCACTGAGTTGTCGGTGGATGTCGAATTAAAAAAAATTTCGCCCATTTTCCACCGGATGATTGTCTTCAAATGGATTTTTCCTACCAGTTCCCGTCAGGACGTTAAAGACTGCAACAAGATAATAATTTAGCTAATTATTGGCACAAAAACCTGCATAGAAATTTTCTATTCAAGCTTTTATTATTATATTTAATTGTTATATTTAGTTAGTAAACATCGTTTATTAAGGTGTCTAAGGTATGATATAATAACTAATCACTACATTTATAAAGATAAATAATAAATAAATTATTATTATAATTCTTTAAATAAATTTAGCAATTAAATGTGCATTTTGAAATGAAATTGTTATAGGAACTATTCATACAACATTTAACTGAATTTTAGGTGTCCTCTATACCTCAAAACTACTTATTATCCATGTAAAATCATATTTCAGACATACTGTTCATTCACTGGGAAATCTATTCCCAGTGAAGGAACATGTCTGTTCCTTCACTGGTTAGAAGTTGATTTTTGTATTTTTAACATAATTTTGATTTATAATATGACTAAAGGTACAAGAAAATTGAAATTTTTCTTTTATTTTCATTAACTTGAAAAAATACCAGTAAAGGAACACTTGTTTATTCATTGGTTTTTCATCGTTTGGTAATCCAGTAAATAAACACCCCCTAATCTCAGTACTTGCTTATGTTATGATGCTTAAAATAAATAAAACGTAACTTCAATAACCATATTTTGGATTCTCTTTTTCACAATGAGAAAAAAAGCATTATTATATGCAATTAATTGTACTTTAAACGGATAACTACAAACCCTGACCTTATAATTTGTCAAAGAAACAAGGCGTTGAACAGATACTAACAAATTCAAAACTTTTTCCAGAGAAGACTCTATGACCAGGTAACTCAGTGCATTGTTAGATGACTTCCTATTGTTAGGTAGTAAGCTACTGTTACCAATCAATCGAAATTAAAACGATTAAAATCTTATTTTTAAAAAATATCTATGAAATGTTCCTTCACTGAAGTGTGTTCCTTCACTGGTTGGTTTACCCTATATTGTCTTAATCTTAAAAGAAATTTCCGGAAGTGTTTCGCAGAACTATTTTACCAACTATTTAATTAAATTTTAACATTTTTAAAAATCTTATTCTTTACCCTTTTACGTTTATTATTTCTTCATTAATATACTAATCAATTTTTTTAGTACTTTAATTTAAGTTTTCTTTAAAGTAAAGTTCTTTTCTAAATTATAGTCAAGTTTTTTTTTAAAGACTTATATTGCTCCAAGGGATCTACTCAATAATTTCGCTATTTCCAGTATGAAATCTGTTTGATCGAAACATATTATTCGTTGATAATTAAAACGAGGAAAAAATTTAACTTTTATTATTTATCTAAGCTTATTCCATTTATAGCAATATTAAGGTTAAGGATATGCGATGGAAGCCCCTTTTACTATTATACTATAAATGCATTAAATCATGTAGCTAGAATAATTTATTTTAAACAAATTATTTAATAATTTTTGGCAAATAAAGGTGTAAAAATAAACTCGATCGAAATATTCCGAAAGTATATCCTAAAATATATGTAGAATAAACTTTGAAATCGATATATTAAAAATACCTTTTCAAACAACTTCGAGTAGGACAGGAACGGTAACTTGTTTTAAATAGTTGTCCTTGTAACTATTTAATTTCGATTCCTGGTGGTGGGGGACATTCCATTTTTCCATTCGACTTTTGAAATTTCAATTGTAAACGGAAATTTTTAAGGTCCTTAAATTAAAATGGTAAGGCTTGCAGCAAAAAAAAATTGTACTGCATTGATTTTTTTTACAAAGCAATGAATTATTAATTTCTTCAATCTAAGAACCTGTGCCTCTAACTTATGTAAAACTTATTTTAATATCGAGTGAAATAATTTAATATGTTGTGTAACTAAATGGATAATCCCAAGAAACTGAATCGAAAATATGAAAACTTCATTGATTTAAAAAAATAATACATAATAATAAAAATAGACATGTTTTGAGCGTACAATAATAAAAGTCACAAGTTATTCAAGCCTGACAAGTCTTGAGAATGGGCGATTATATTTGAATGCTCGAAACTTGTCGGCTTTTACTGCCCTCTTCATATGTTTTGAAGTCAGTTGACTTTTTATTGTCAATTATACTGTTTTAAAGTTGGGTCTTGATCATTATTTTGATAAGGATTTTACACTCGTTAAAGTGAACATATGTATTGTAATATTTTAATAGGATTCATGTGGTCTTTAAGAACGTAAGAGCATCAATATTGCAAAAGTTATATTTAACTTAAAAATAAATATTTTGAGACCATATATTTTCAGTTAATGAAATTAAATATTTTATCTTATAAGTTTTTGTGCCCCGATTTCAGTATCTTAAGTATCTTACAAGCTCTGTTTCGAAAGAGAGTATCAGATATACATAAGGAAACAAAAATAATCATAGGAGCAGTGTTTGGTGGTAAATGTAGCTTATCGTAATTGAAGAATATGCTGTGCGACACTTAATGGTAAATTTGCGAACGTAAGTTTCAAAATGTATCGAAACATGAGGATGCTATTTTCTAATCATCTTTATGCAAAGAAAACCAATGTAACCTAAATATCTAGCAGAATGAAGCGATTTTTTAAACAATTAATCATACAATATGCAACATATTATTTCAATATCTTATTCTTAAACATAACATATTTCAATGTTTTTAAAATGCCACTAAACATTCAGCAATTCCTCGAGTTAAAGAAAAAAGAAATATCGTAGATTATTGAAAACTCTGTGAATGTGCATTAGAATTACTATACAATCTACATTTTATTTTTAAAACACTTTTTTTCCATTCAAACTTTCTTGCCTAGAAGACTCGATTAAAGCTATAAAAATGATAATCCCTAAAGTTTTGTATATAGCTATAATAAGTTATGTTAATTTGATTTTAGTATGAAATCCTCGAATAAATATAGCAAAAACAACATAATCTAAATAATATCAGATAAAAAGTTCATGTGTTTAAATTCTAAAAACTCAGAACATAATAAATAATTTATAAATCGATTAAAATTTTCTTTTCAAAGGGGATTGCAATAATTTTTTTTTTTTTTGCTTTTTGGACAGAAATCAGCTTAAAAATTGTCTATTGCCTAGAAACTTCGAGATATTTTCTATTAACAATTAATGAAACCTCTCCAAGCAATCACAGAACTTTAGTTCAATTTTTTACCGTCAGATTTTGGTTGCCTGGCAACCTAGTAAAATTAAGCATTCCTCTTTTGAATTAGTCAATGGGTTATCTTAAAATATTCATTAGCGCAGGCGACTTTTTTTGGCGGTTTTCTGGACTATCGCCAAATATATAAACCTTTATTGCTACCCAATTTACCACCCAATTTTTTTAAAATTTTGTCTACCCCCCCTAATTCAAGTGTCTAGATTCCAAATATGTAAAAAAAATAGATGTTTATTCAGAGAAAGTACGTTTTTGTGTCTGATTTCGTAACTTAATTTATAGTTAGCACTAATTAATTAGCATATTTGAGGTCACCCCCAGAAACCATTAAGATTGACACTTAGTTCGTGAAAATCCGATCATTAGAACGAAAGTTATTCAGGGTGATATCTTTTTTTTTTTTTTGCGGACTGTACATGTATTTTATTCTTTTTATTTCATAACCGTCGTTGAACAGCCGACCCAATTTTTGATTTACGACTACTTATGTTCAACTCCGTAATCTTCTAATTTTGAACCAGAAGAAAAAGAAACTCCAGTACTCCCAGAGGTATGATTTGTTATGGGAACATAGAGGACTTTGTGACTCGCCAAATTTAACGTGCATCAGACACCATTTACTACATGGAGAGTCTTCGGCCGGCGGGGATCGAACCCACGAACTCTTGGACATGGGCCCAGTGCCCTACAAACCAGGCTATCCCGGCCTTAATATACATGCATTAGTGAAAAAAGTACTTTAATTACCACAGTAATTTATTTTTAATTGGAAAATATAATATAAGAGTAGTAAAAGGTATGCTATTATCCCAGCAATGTAAAAAAAAACAAAAAAAAAAAACATGTTAATTGTAAAGTTGCGTTTCTTACAACGACGCAATGTTTTATAGCTGGGAAACAAACATGTTAAATGTAAAAAATAATTTAATCTCCTTAGCTCTGGTTAGAAATATGCATAAAAAGCATTTTTATTATCACATTGGAAAAGAAACATTGAATGTAAAAAAAATACTCTTAAGTACCACAGCACTATGTTTTATAGAGAACGAGACGCATTATATGTAAAAAGTACTTTAATTACCAAAACATTTTTTTAAAGTGGAAAAGACAATATAAATATCAAACGCATTTTAGTATCACAGCACTGCGTTTTATAGTTTTAAAAACATATAAATTGTAAAGTTGCGTTTCTTACAACGACGCAATGTTTTATAGCTGGGAAACAAACATGTTAAATGTAAAAAATAATTTAATCTCCTTAGCTCTGGTTAGAAATATGCATAAAAAGCATTTTTATTATCACATTGGAAAAGAAACATTGAATGTAAAAAAAATACTCTTAAGTACCACAGCACTATGTTTTATAGAGAACGAGACGCATTATATGTAAAAAGTACTTTAATTACCAAAACATTTTTTTAAAGTGGAAAAGACAATATAAATATCAAACGCATTTTAGTATCACAGCACTGCGTTTTATAGTTTTAAAAACATGTAAATTGTAAAGTTGCGTTTCTTACAACGACGCAATGTTTTATAGCTGGGGAAGAAACATGTTAAATGCAAAAAAAATATTTAATTGCCTTAGCACTGTGATTTACAGTGGTGAGAGATATGCATAAAACGCGTTTTTATTATCCCAGCACTGTGTTTTATTTTAAAAAAGACACAGTGATTGTAAAAAAATACTCTTAAATGCCACAGCACTATGTTTTATAGAGAACAAGACGCATTATATGTAAAAAGTACTTTAATTACCATAGCATTTTCTTTTAAAGTGGAAAAGACATTATAAATGTAAAAATTATATTATCACGAAACTGTGTTATATAGCTTAAAAAAATACGTTGATTGTAAAGCTACTCTTATAACAACGACGCGATGTCTTATAGCTGGGGAAAAACATGTTGAATGTAAAAAAATAATTTAATTCCCTTAGCACTGTGATTTTTATAGTAGGAGAAATATGCATAAAAAGCATATTTATTATCACAGCCTTGTGTTTAATATTGGAAAAGACACGTTGTTTGTAAAAAAACATATTACAGCACTGTGTTTTATAGAGAACTAGACGCATTAAATGTAAAATGTACTTTAATTACCACAGTATTTTTTTTAAAGTGAAAAAGACAATATAAATATCAAACGTATTTTATTATCACAGCACTGTGTTTTATAGTTTAAAAAACATGTTAATTGTAAAGTCACGTTTCTTACAACGACGCAATGCTTTATAGCTGGGGAAAAAACATGTTAAATGTAAAAAATTATTTAATTGCCTCAGCACTGTGATTTACAATGGTTAAAGATATGCATAAAAGGCATCTTTATTACCACAGCTCTATGTTTTATGTTGGAAAAGACACGTTGTTTGTAAAAAAACATACTACAGCACAGTGTTTTACAGAGAACGAGACGCATTGAATGTAAAAAGTACCTCAATTACCGCAACATTTTCTTTTAAAGTGGAAATACAAAATTAAGCGTAAAGGTATATTTTTTTACCACATTGCTGTGTTTTATAGTGTCTAAGACATGTTAAGTCACATCCGCGTGAAATGGGGGCATAGCTCCAATAATTTACACTCCCTGAGTTCTTCATTTGACTCAAACATTATCAGATGAAACAAAAATTTAGCGATGTCGTTAAGGCGCGCAGACCGTACATAAAATTTCAACTTCACATTACTATTGAATGGCAGTGCGTCTTTTTTTCAGGGACGAAGACATTTTAGTCTTCTTTTAAGATATATTACACTCATGAATGAGCAAGAAAAAAAGAGGCTTAAAAAGTGGTCAAATGGGCCTTGTATTAAGTGAAAACACTTTTTTCTTATCAATTGTGACCACAGAGGTCAGATCGACTGAAACAATCCATTAAGAAATTGATCCGTCTTGGTTGAGACGCTGACATCCGGAAGTACATTAACCAGGCTTTGGGATGGTTTTGTTATTTTTTTATATAATTTTTTAAGGCAGCCATCGCCATTTTTGACCACACATATTTAATGCACCTAAAGTAGTTAACACTGAAACAATTGGTCATAAGTAAAACTCCAAAGCATTTTCAGTTTTTGGCTAAATACTGCGTACTAACGCTTAGGTATTGTTAACTCTTAAACAGAACATCCAAGCTTTAAAGTTTTAATTCGACAATTATTTCTAGTTGTGTTTATAAAGTTTTCTTTCTTCTTATTTGTTTTCTTTCTTTTATAAAATTAATTCACAATTGGGTATACTATAGCCTACGTCACAGGTTGTGTTATTCCTACTAAATTTAACCCATGAACGGCATTTTCTGCGAGCCTAACTTCAAGCCACAAATAAACAAACGAAGTGTTTGATCGTTTAAATAGCTGCTCGCCAGATTTTATTGCATTATAAAGAAAAGTAATTGATATTCGATTTTTGATTAATAATTGATTTATGTGGATAGTGGCATTTATGTGGATAGTGGCATAGAATTTAGCATTGCGTCATAGTAAATGTTATTCCTACTAAGTGGAAGTAGTTGTGTTTTTTTTATATTATACCCAATTCATATTATAATTAAAAAAATCGATGGGAAAACGTAAGGGTTCTCTTCAGGGCGCATTTCTTTACGACAGCGTAAGAGACATTTCAAACCAAAGAATCCTAAATTTTAACTAAATTATCGAATTTTGAGGTAAAGAATCCTAAGATAAGAATTTCTTTTTATAATGCGTCTATGTCACTAAAAAATTTGTAAAAAATTTTATATATATATAAGTGTTATTTTATAAAAAAAAAAACATTGAGTTTAAAACATTTTATTAACATAATAAATAATTAATAACAGTTTTTGCTAGCCCATTTTGTTAATACTAGTGGGCTGCTCCCCCTGCTCGCTAACTCTCGCCAACCCCCGAAAATTGCTGCGCAATCTAATATGGTTTGCTTCGCAAACCAAGCTCTCTTCGCTCGCTACTAACTTAGGTACATTGCAAATGCACAAAATTCTAAGAATTCAAAACAATCATTCAAATCCATGTAAAAACTTTTTTCAAAAAAAAAATTACATCTTTTTAGTAAATACTAAGTCATTAAAATAAATTTGAATTCAAATAAATGACATGTAATTCGTTAAACCTATTAGAAATGTGCTATAGTACAATTCGTGATATAAATCAAAAATCATCAAATAAATTCGTAATATATAAATTCGTTAAAAAAAAAAGCGCTTTCGACAAAATACTAAAATAGAGATCTATCGACAAAGACTACTCACTTCTGCCTAGCTTAATAGTATGAGATTGCCGCAGCTGATGCTCTCTGGTTATTTCCGTTTTTGAAAGAGCTATATGTTGAGCCACTTCAGCTAGATTTGGCATGTGACATTTTTAGCGGCAATCAATGGTCGATTTTCAAGCGTTGCCATTCGGGGAGTTGTAATGAGGCTTTTTTTTGTCGCCGTGTAAGAGAAATAGTAGCGTAAACAAAAGAAAGCAAACGCTGCCACCGGCGGAAAAGAAATACAGCCAAAATTTGGGAGCCACGTAGCAGAATTATATATGTTAGATGATTATCGAAGCGAAATAAGTGATTGACTGAATTTGAAAAACAATCAATTGTACTTGGAAAAAAAAATTATACGTTGGAAAACAAAATGAGTGGCACAGAAAAAAAAAAGAAAATTAGTTTTGATCATTAACGATGCATGACAATAGGGTAATGTCCTTATATCAATATTAAATAATGGCATAATTATATAACGTCATAATTCATATAAGAAACAGTTTTTATCTCTATCGAATTCTTGAATTAAGATTTTATGTTTGTAAAAAATTTGTACATAAACATTGAAAAGGTACAGCTGGTAAATTCCAATCTCTCTTTCTCTCTCTTATTTTTTTTAATTTTATTTTTGATTTATTTATTTGTAATTTCCTACTTCAACTCAAGTGCGAGCATTAAAAACTAAGGACTCATTCGAGTTAAAAAAAATTCTGAAGAAAAGCGATTAAAATTGCTATAACTTTTGAATTAAATTGGATTTTAAAAGTAAAAAAAAAAAAAAAAAACTCATGTTAAGTTTATTAATAAAAATGGGTCGTTCAGTAGGTCAGATTCTTCCTCTTTAATTACATTCCAGCTGACACTACAGAGAGGTAAGTTGAGTATTTTTTACTTTAAGTATAACAGGTAATAATGCTCCAACTGATTATTAAATGTTAATTTTTTTCCATCATACTCCCTCTACATTTGTCTTATAGTTTTGTCTTATAGTTTGTCTTATAGGTCTAATAATTTTTGAAAAACAAAGCAAAGTCTAAAGTAGTACTCCCGAAACAGCGATTTTTTTTTTAAACTTTCGCACTCTGAGCACTTTAAAATGCTATTAAAATTAATACAAGCACTAATTTATTTAAAATATATTATGTGAGCCGTGGTGGCTCAGGGGATAGAGCGCTCACCTCCCAATGAGTTGACCCTGGTTCGAATCCCAGCAATAGCTGTTCGATCCAAATTCCGCACCCAGCTCGCACAGATCATAGTGCTGACGTAAAATATCCTCAGTGATAGATAGATCATGGCTTAGAGTCCCTTTCTTGCTAGGCTAATCGTGGGAGGTTTTCGCGGCTTTCCTCTCCATATAACGGAAATGTGGGTTAGTTCCATCAGAAAGCAATCCACGAAGGCAAATTTCCCTCAATACTTGATCCAGGAGTTCCTCTGTCTTTTGGATTGTGTTCAAAATTACAAGACTACGGAGTTGAACATTAGCTGTAGTAAACCCAAAAAATTGGGTCGACTGTTCGACGACGATTATAAAATAAATGTATATTAAATAAAATACCTATGATCCGTCTACCAACACTCCGAGTGTTTTTTTTTTTTTTTTTTAAATTTGAAATATATTATGCAAACTCGTGCTGGCTCTGGGGATTGAACGCTCCCCTCTCAATGAGTTGACCCGGGTTCGAATCCCAGCTATTGCTGTCCGATACGAATTCCGCACCCAACTCGCACTGACCACAGCGCTGGCGTAAAATGTCCTTCGTGGTATGGTAGAAGGATCATGGGTTACAGTCCCTTGTCGTTATACTAACCGCTGGTGGTTTTCGTGATTTTGCTCTCCTTGTAGCGCAAATGCCAGTAAGTTCCATCAAAAAGTCCTCCATGAAGGCAAATTTCTCCCAATATTTGATACTGAAGTTTCCATGTCTTTTAGACTGGGTTCAATATTACAAGGCTACTGAGTTGAACATTGGTAATTGAAAACTCAAAATAGGGTCGACTGTTCAACGACAATTATAAAATAAAATAAAATGTATTATGCATTATTACTAAATATCAACTAATTATTGTAAAATATTGTGGAAATAAAATATTATGATACAAAAACTTTAAAGTAGTGACTTTTTGAGTTTTCTCAGAAGTGACAACGGAGTGCTAAGAGGTAACTATCGAGAGATATTTACGAACGCGAATATTGTGTGAAATTAAGTTAATTTGTCGGCTTGAGCTAGAATGAGATTTTTCTTATTTTTAATACCAAAAAGTTCTTAGTAATGTTAATAATTTTTCTACAAAAATTTAAAGGAAATTTTTCTAATTTTAGATTTTCGCTTGATTAATATTTTTAGTACAAATTATTCAAACATATTTTTCTTGGGAAAATTCTTTTAAAAAAAAAATTTATTTCCTAAATTCTAACACATGTACAAAAATTTTATTTAATTTTTTATTCATGCAAATTTTTGACAAATATTAAAACAAATTATTGCTAGCTTTATCTCCTACTATTAGTCAAAGCTTTAGATTTGACAAATATTAAACTTTAATGTAAGCAAAACATAACCTTTTCTTAGCACTTCATTCATATTTAATAACATATAATTTTAAGGCGTTAACCAAAAATATAAATTTAAATCTGATTTTTACCCAAGTCACATACTACTAATTTGCGCTATGAACAAGCCCAACTATTTAGCGCTCTACGGGGTTCTAAAAAGTAATTCACATAAATCAAAAAAGGAACATTTTAAAGAAAATAACTTATAAATGTTTATTTTGTAAATTATTTCTATTTATTACATTCTATAAATCATCTAAATGATGTTTAACAGTTTATACAAAGTTCACAGCTTTAAAAACGGACAAGAATGGCGATTATAAAATTTGCAAAAGAAGTCTGTCTTTAATGTTCTAAAAGGCGAAACTTCACTGTTCGTTCGTTTACGACCTTTCCTCTTCAAAGCCATTATTTTTCTGTCCAGACCGTTGCCACTTCAACTCTGTAAAGAATGTCATAAATATTCGTCTGCAAGAATCAAAATAAATATTAATTTTATCATTAAATGGTTCATCTTGAGAAGTTGCCCACGCAAAGTAGTCGGATGTTTAGTTTTTTTCCCCTTTTTTCTTTCGTACTTTTTGTTTAATTTGTTCTTAAATATGTTTTTATTTGTTTTTTTGTGAGCTTGTTCTGGCGTAGGGTGTGGACAAGCATAAGATGGGTGTGAGTTTGATTATGCATTTCCGGTTTCTTAAAGATTATAAATAATACTTATGTTGGTAAATATACGAGTGATGTAATTTAATTTATTAGGCAGTGTTATTTTTCATTGTGGTTATAATTTTTAAGGATTCTGTTTTGTTTCAAATATTTCTTGATTAGTTTCGAGTATGCTGCTTCAGTGACTTGCAGCTAATTATATATATATATGAAAAGGCTTAAGGGCAATGCAATAATATTCTACTTATTTCAAATATTCAAATAAGGCCGAATTAAACTGTTGCCGTTTATATTTAGGCTCGTCCATTTCCTGAATTTGAGTTGACAGAACATCTCAACTCTGTGATTCCAGAAAGCGTTAGTTATTTAAAAAAACAAAGGAATCGTTTATAACACGTTGAAATACAACATAAATAAATATGTTATAATGGGTTACCAGCAAGTGACGTGGTATGGGTGTCTCGATTGGGATTGGTAGTTGAAACGTGGTATTTATTTACGTTAACAACTGTTTTTTCTATTCTATTTCGAATAAGCCAGGCCCATCATGTACCAATTCTCTTAAGTGATACATTCTATAATCTTTCACAAAGCGTTCTCTTAAGTTACTGATCTAGTTCAGCCTTGGTTCAGGAGAGTATTATTGGATAAAAGCACAAAATAGGCGCTGATAGATTTTGCGTACTGTATGGTTACTTATAGTGGAAATTCCAGGAACTTGTGAAGTTTCTATGTAAAAGAAATACTAAGAAAGATAAAAGAAATACAAAAAAAGTTCATCCTGTAAGAAAAAATAGTTTTTCGAATTTTTGCCATAAAAAGTAACAAGTAGATTTTTTTCTTTTTGAAAAAAAAATTTTTTCTATGGGCCAATTCCTATTTTTTTTCCTCCAAAGATCGCAGTTTTCACGTTTTATTTCACGGAAAAATTTCATGCTAATGTTTTTTGATTATTAACAAAAATTTATTTTTAGCTGCATTGAAAATACTTTGATGTTTTATTTAAAGAAAAATTCTTCTTGCTAGCGGTTTCTTTTGGCAACTTTTACACAAAGTATCAAAGTTCAAGGACATTCAAAGAGAGCGAAATGGAGAAATGTTCTATAGAAGTCTATGGCCCAACCCGGGTTGTCGAGCCGATGATGGTGGCGAAAGTTCAAGATAGCAGGGATGTTTTTTTCTGGTACTGCTTTTATATTCCATTAAATCTAAATTTTGTTGTATATATATATTTCCTATAATTTTTTAGATTAATTCAAAGAGAGCTTGCATCAAAAGTTCAATGCCAAGAAGTTTTACCAATAAAATAGTTATAAATCTATTACTTTTTTTAAAAAAAATAATAAGTTATTAATAAATTATTGAATGAAGTTAAGTAGTTGCTAAAATAATTAATTTCAACCTGGTATGCATTGCTAGTTTTGAAAAAATATTCCTTAAAGATGATACATTTTAATCAAAATAGGAGTTTAGATGTTTAAAAGTTACTTTTTTAAGAATTCGACTTTACTTCAGCTATTTTTAATATCATTAATTCATGTAAAAATTAATAGCACAGGAGCTGGAATGAATTTTAAAAATATAAAACAAGAAGGATTGAATTAATAGCACAGTAGCTGAAGTAAAAATTTAAAGTAGGGAGCACATTGTAAAAAGGGGTTTCTTAAAATTAAGCAAAAATTCGCAGCCACTAAACAAATAACAGTCGAATTTAAAAACTCAATGAATTCATTCAAAATATACTCTCCTTTGAGCAAAATGCATAGTATAAAAGATGATGTGGAGGGATTCACGTGTAATCAATCTAATGTATACGACATGCGTTACGAGTTTTGCAAATGCTTTTCTTATGTGCCAGTATACGAGTTGAGTAAAGATTTCGCTGATGTTTCAGTCTATGAGAGAATTGTTACGAGTTTTGTAATAACTTTTCTAATGCTTCAGTGTATAAGGTACGTTAAAAATATCTCGTAAGCTCAAAGGCTTTTCTAATGTTTCAGTCTATGAGATACGTTAAGAGCATCTGGTAAGCTCGAACTCTTAGATCAAGTATTGGAAGAAATTTGCCTTCAGGGAGGATTTTTTGATGAAACTTACCCGCATTTGCGTTGCATGGAGAAGAAGACCACGAAAACGACCCACGATTAGTCCGACGGTAAGAGTATTCTAACCCATGATCTGTCTACCACTGAAGATATTTTATGCCTCATTGTGGTCGGCGGGAACCGGGTGCGAAATTCGTATAGACTGGCCATTGCTGGGATTCGAACCCGATTTACTTCAATGGAAGGCGAAGGCTCTATCCCCTGAGCCACCACGGATCTATGGTTTTTTTGCCACTTTTTTTTTTTAAATTGAAAACAAACAAATAAAATAAGGCGATTTCAGCGTCTTTCAAAAGCATTGCTTGCACCATATCTCCCCCTCCCCATGTCAGAAAAGTAAGAAAATCACAAGCCTCCTTTCCCCTGTAGGTGCTTACGTAATCTTCAGACGACCCTAAAGAGAAAAGCAACAATAATGCTTGTGAGGCCCCTGAAATCTTACAAGATATTGGCTCCGTTTCATTTTATATTGAGCCTATCAGTTGTTTGTTTTTGTAAGAAGTTAAATTTTCTAAGTAAATGTTTTGATCCGCGATGACTCAGGGGATAGAGTGTTCGCCTTCCAAAGTGGCGAAACGGGTTCGATTCCCAGAAGATACGAATTCCGCATCCGGCGTGTACAGACCTCAGAGGTAGATTGATTATGGATTAGAGTCCCCTTGCCGTTAGGCTATCTGTGGAAGGTATTCAGGGGTTTCTTCTCCATGTAATGCAAATGTGGGTTAGTTCCATTATAAAGTCCTCAGCGAAGGTAAATTTCACCCATTACTTGATCCAGGAGTTCCCTTGTCTTCTGGATTAGGTTCAAAATTACAAGGCTACGGAGTTGAACATTAGTGGTCGTAAACCCATAAAATTGGTTCGGCTGTTCAACGACGGTTATGAAACAAAATGAAAGTAAATGTTTTGTCAGCAAATAAAAAAGAAAAAAAAAAAAGAAGCAAATCACAAGCCTTCTCACTTTATAAGTACCTCTTACTTAATCGTTAAACGGCCCTAAATAGGAAGAAAAAAAACTTTTGTGAGGCCTCAAAATCGTATAAGATACTGGCTCCATTTTATTTTAGTTTTGTATCTTTGTCAGAAGTTAATTCTTTTAGTTAAAAGTTCTTCAGCAAAAACCTCCCTCCTGTAGTTGTTTACGTAATCTTTGAATGATCCATAAATAGAAAAAATAACTATAACGTTTGCAGGGTCTCTCACTTGATATTGGCCCTATTTAATTTTAGATCGAACCCATCAGCCGTATGTTTTTATAAGAAGTTAATTCTTCTAACTAAAAGTTTCTCCTTTAGAAGATTATAATTCATTGTAACAGAAAAAGAATTAACTTAATGTCGTCTGCTTCTCGTCAGAGGCTTCTATAAAATTTACGTGTCCTCTATTCCCTTGATAAACGCGTCACACGATCTTTTTCTCACACCCGTAAAGCGTCACACCCACTTTCAGCTGCGTCCTCGCTATAAATTCCAATATAAACGGGAGTTTTAAAATTTATCCGAACACTTCACTAAACTGTGATACGAAACATACGCGTCACTTCATTTGGCGCAATCGCTTCATTTTCAACTCATTTTCTCGCCACATTTTTTTTTTCTTTTCTTCTTTTTTTTGGTCCCCACAATTTATGACATCGCACATCTTGGAAAGTTAATTCATTAAATCATTTTAAGAGGCGCATTTGTTAGGTTAAATTCAAAGCTATGATTGTTGGTGGATAGGTGCTAAGACAACTAGAAAAAAAAATATTAAGGGCATAAAAGTTGAATTTTTATGCTTTTGGAGTTCCCCAATTTTTTTTAAGGTATCATGAGGTCATTTAAAAAGGCATTTCTTTAGAACCTGTTTCATTTTTTTTTGTCGTCTTTTCACTTTTACGACTAAACTTCGTCGTTTTACTGCTGGCAATTTAAAGCGCCTTTTTTTTACGACGCAAATCGCATGACTTAATCAACTTAAGCGGATGTGTGGATGCTACACCGTTAAGATTCGGTTTTTTGTTAAGTGCAAGCGCTAATTTATAGAGTACATTAAGTTTAACGGGATATTGAAAATAGGCTGTGGTCGAAATTAAATAGAGTCACTGTCTTTATTGTAGCAGACAGAGTTACAAAGAGCAAGGCCAATGAAAATGCTGAGTTAATACCAAATAAATAGGTCATTAAATGTTTTGATGTGAAATTTAACGGAATGTTTGCTATAATGAATGCTAGATGCAATTAGAATTAGACATTTGAAGGACAAGTTTGTTTCTCTTTTTTAATTTAAAAAAAGAAAAAGAAAATTATATTTTTTTTCTCTCAGCTCAATTGATTAATTCTTATATAAAATCTCAGAAAAATCTTTTAAATTTTGAATTATAATATCAGTACCTATAACCACAAAATGGTGCTAATTTGCCGCAGTCTTAGTAAGGTAAAAAATTGATCAACGTTTCCGCGCAAGTTGAACCATAATATTGTGAAAACAAGTTCTAGTGAAATTAAGTTTAAGTTAAGTGCCGTGTAAAGTAATTAAGTTAAATCCCATGTAATCGAGATAAGAAAATCTGGTTCAACTTAGATACATTAAACTTCAGAAAATTTAAACGAAATCATGGTAACGAATCAATCAAATTTAACTGCATGTTAGTATGCTAAATGCAAATAGAATTAGACATTTAAGGTCAAATTCTTTTTTTATTATTATTATTATTTAAAAAAGAGCGGGAAATTAACTTTTTTTTCTACCCACACAATTTATTAAAACCTTATATAAAATCTCAGAAAAAATCTCCTAAGCATTGAATCATCCTTCTCGCTCCCGTAACAATGACGGGGTGAGGTTTCGCCCTCTATTTCTCGCTCCCGTGATATTCCCGGGCTGGAGTGTTCAGTAGTAATGCGCCAATAAGAATAAAACTAATTCATTTATTTTGACCGGAAAACATTTTATTTCTCATTTTACACACCAGATGGCAGTACCAGGATGTTTTTAAGGTCATTGTAGATGGTTAGTTTATTTTAAACTAGATGTCAGCACTAATCAAATACGTGTATAATATACGTGTATAAAAAATAGACACTTTTATGACCGATTTCTTGAAAATTAACCGTTCGTTAAGGGGATACACTATCTAGCCAAAAGAATCCAGGTAACCAGTTGTTATGATGGTAGAAGCATAATGGTGTGGGGGTGTTTCTCGTGGTTTGGCCTGTGTCCGTTAGTTCCTGTGGCTGGACACGTGAACTCTGAGATGTATGTGGACATTCTGGAGAATTCTGCACTCCCAACTCCATAGCAATATTTCGTGAAGGCCCATTTCTCTTCCAGTATGATAAATACTCCGTTCACGCATCGAGGCTTGAACAGACGTGGTGTTTGACAAAATGGGTGTTCAAAAATTGGACTGGCCTTCTCAGAGAACCTATCTAAATCCTCTTTAAAACAACTTTGGGACGAATTAGAGGGCAGATTACGTAGCCAGCCAAACCAACCATCCTCACTGCAAGCACTGTGATGGAAGCCTGGAAGTCAATTCCTATGGTCACCTATCAAAAACTTATGGATAGTCTTCCAAGACGTGTGCAGTCTGTCATCGATTCAAAAAGGGGACCAACATCGTATTAACGTGTACCTCAAGACACTCTAAGTCCAGACCACTGGGTGTCCATATACTTTTAACCAGATAGTGTATTAGTACCTTTAACTACAAAGTGGTGCTAATTTGCTGTAGCCTTAATAAGGCATTAAATTGAATTATGCTTCCATCTAAGTTGAACCATAAAGTTGAGCGACTAAGCTCAAGTTAACTGTTGTGTAATCTAGTTAAGTTCAAATCAAGTCTTGTGTAATCTAGCTAAGTTAAGTGACGCGGATTCAAGTTATGAACAAGGTAAGAGTTGCGTAATCCAATTAAGTGTCGTGCAATCTAGTTAAGTTTAAGTTACGTGCTGTGTAATCCAGTTAAGTTCCAGTTAAGTGCTATGTAATCTAGCTCAGTTAAGTGGCATGTAAATAAATTACGAAAATCACAGAAAATTTAAACGAAATCATGGCTCAACAAATGCCAAAATTATTAATAATGTTTGTGAAAACCCAATACTAACCGGCTTATAAGACAAGTTAAAATTTCTGTTAAAATTTAAATAGCCAAAGTTTGTCTTATACCATAAATAAGCTTTTAGTTTTTAAAATTAACTAAAATCTCCTGCGTTTAATTGATCTTCTCCTATTTAATTGAAAATCTTTATTTTTATTTATCAGGTGTCTATCAATTTATTTCTGTTTAACTCCCCCGAGGTTTTGTATTCTTCTAGGAAACGTTATGACGGAATTTATGACTCATCGTTTTCCCTCTTTTTTAATTGTCAAACTTAGTATGTAACGCCATTTGCTTTTTTTTTAATACGTTATGTCCTTGGCACAGTAAAGTTGACTGTAATGTTGAGTGGCACAGTAAAGTTGACTTGAGTTCTGGTGCCATTAAATTTTGTATTCAATCCAATCTTTCATGTTATTTCGTTATTTATATTTTAATCAGTACCTTTACATTTAACTTCAGGCCTTGGGCCATTAAATGTTGAATTCAATCCAGTACTCTCTATTCAATACTTTTACCTCTTAATCCATATCTTGTGCCGGTGCATTTTGCATTGAATTCTGTGAGAAAGGGTTTCTGAAAATTGAGTGTAAATATGACAAAATTATTCTTAAGCAAATTATATTCAAATTTAAAAATCCCATGTATTCAAAATTGAAACAGCACTCATTGTTGACCAAAAAAGAAGTGGAGGGAGAAATGTGAGACGAAAATGTTTACTGCCTGACTGCAGGATTCGAACCCATGACCTGGTTCGTAGTGGGCCGCTCTAGTCAACATAGTTGAACATCCCAGTCTAGAGATAGCTTGGAAGCTATGCATAGTCACCGCCGCAATAACATACTATGACATACTTATTTCTAATTTAAATGGTACAAAGGGTTTCAATGTGGAAAATATTCTCCCCATAGCTTAACCAGAAGATCAGTAATTTTAATTCCATTTTTTGCTCATTTTGTTATAACCTAAAAACTTTTAGGCGAATGTAGTGGAATGTACGTCATGTTATATCATTGTGGTGTGGACTATACAAAGCTTCGTAACTCTCACTGGTCCAGGATGCACTGCTATGATGGATAAAATATCTTACTTTGAACTCGGAGGTCCTCGGTTCGTATCCTGCCAGAAGCCAACAAACATCTCTCGCTAATTCATAACTTAAATCGCATATAAACTGAAATACTAGAAGAGTATAACTCGTAACGTATCTCGTGAAATGGGACACCAAAAAAGAATTAGCTTGACTCGTAACATATCTCGTAGACGGAAACATTAGAAATGCTATTGCTTAACTTGTAAGTTTTCTCATCGAGTGAATCATTCGAAGAGCGTTATAATTCAAAACATCTTTGGTAAACTGAAATATTAGAAAAGTTATTGCATAACTCGTAACATATCCCGTAGACTGAAACATCAGAATAGTCTATGCATAACTCGTAATATATCTCGTAGACTGAAACATTAGAAATAATATTGCTTAACTCGCAAGTTTTCTTAAAGACTGAAACATCAGAAAAGTCTTTGTATAACTCGTAACATATCTCATGGCCTGAAACATTAGAAAGGCTATCGCATGACTCGTAAGTTTTCTCTTAGACTTACGCATTCGAAGAGCGTTATAATTCAAAACATCTTTAGCAAACTGAAATATCAGAAAAGTTATTGCATAACTCGTAACATATCTCGTAGACTGAAACATAAGAGATAATATTGCTTAACTCGTAAGTTTTCTCATGGACAAAAACATTCAATAGCATCACTCGAAGCATCTTTGGCAAACTGAAATATTAGAAATACCTTTACATAACTCGTAAATCTCGTAGACTGATATATCAGAAAAGTCTTTGCATAAAGCAATTAAGCAACTTTTTACAAAGGAGATTTAAAAAAAATGAAACTAGTAACCAAACACTTATTGTAAATAACGCAACTGAACTCAGCAATTACGCACCAAAGTTGCTGTTGTAAGCACGTGAAACCTATAATAAATCTCCATCAAAACAAAGAAAGACAAAATAACGAATGAACACTGGAGGCCATAAGTTATATAGTCTCTTTACAAAACAGTTTTGCCATTTCACGCTGCTAAAGATAGATAATAAACCCACGATTTCCCATTCAGCGTTGAAAAGAGACTGTCAGCAGTAACCATGCATTAGCGGCACGAACAACTCGAATCAATTGCATTTGGACATGGGAGGCTTTGTAAAGCGGCTAATTTAGGCTCTTAAATCTCAATTATGCAATTACAGCCCTTGCAACCAATGTTGCACCGTTTTGTTAAAGACACGCCTTTATAGCAAAAGAAGGTAGAAATAGTTCCACACCTTCATATCATCTCTCACATTCCGGACAGGTATTTATAGGTTTGTGTTTCCATATTTATCACCGTTAATCAATGACCCTTTTTGAACTACAAAAGTTTATTTCGTTTATAAAGTTTTTCTTTTGCCTTGCGTTGATAAGGAAAGTGAAATTATTTTAAATATTTGAAAAAATTTTGATTGCAAAGTATGAATGAGCTTTGTTATTGTAAAAGAAAATTTAATATGGCTGAAGAAAATATTTTTGAAAGCGTGTCAAAATTTTGTTTCTGTTGTGTGATTGATTATCTAACTTAAATTTATTGTCTAGAGTTTGTATCTATCTTTTACTAATGATAAATCTATCATTTACAGAGATTTATCATTTACAAATGATAAATAGTTAAATTAAGGAGAAAAGGAATTATTTTCTAATTTTGTTTTAATTATTAATTGATTTAAACTTTTTTTTTTTTTGATGCTGCCTTAGGAGATAAATAATTATGATAAAATAAAAAATTTAGAAAAAAGTAATAACTTTAATTTTCAATGGAACTAAATATAAAATTTAAAGCTTTTTATTTATTTATTTATTTATTTATTTATTTATTTATTTATTTATTTATTTATTTATTTATTTATTTATTTATTTTTTTGACACACCTAAAACAAAAAACGTAGGACGCATCGTTTTTAGGTGGTGACAGAAGTTCAGGACAAAAGAAATATGCCTAATATTTTTCAAAATTATATATGATGAAAGATTACTTTATCTATTTTAATCCACTGCAAAAACATGCTTTTTAAGAAATTTATTTCATATTATTATTTCCTTCTTTTTAGTTTTGTGTCGAAGTTTGTTTATCTTGAAAAAAATGGTCGAGAACTCGAATGGCGATAAGACAGAGATAAATTTTAACTGTAACGATATAAAACAATTGCAATTTAAACTGCCACCCAGGTCTAGTGCTGCAACTGAAATTTAAGCACTCTAGCTAGTCAGAAAGTCGTCGAAACGTCTACTGACAATAAATTCTACTTGGAGCTGTCAGGATACGATTGGAACTTGTATTGTCAAACGGCCCTAAGCTTCAGTAAGAAATTGCGCTCCCAAGTTAAATGAAAATTGGACGAAATTTTTATTATTATTTTTATTTTATATTATAACCGTCGTTAAACAGCAGACCCAATTTTTTGCGTTTACAACTAACTTTCGACTCCGTAGCCTTGTAATTTTGGACAAAATCCAGAATACAAGGAAACTCCTGGATCAAGTATTGGGAGAAATTTGCCTTTGTGGAGAACTTTTTTGATGAAACTAACCCGCATTCGCTTTACAGGAGAGAAAAACCATAAAACCTCCCATGGTTTGCCTAACGGCAAGGGGACTCTAACCCATGATTCTTCTACCACTGTGGATATTTGAGGTCAGTACTGTGGTCGGTGCAAGCCTGATGCGGAATTCGTATCGACCAACCATCGCTGGGATTCGAACGCTTTATCCCTTGAGCCATCATGGCACTCGAAATTTCGATTGTAAAATTTTACCTCCTACGCACAAAAACGAGTTAATAAAAACGCAGTTCTAATCAAAATAAATGTTTGTTTTTTTTCCTAAATTGCACGTAGCGCAATTGATGTTATGTAATGACTCGTTTAGTAAAAAGTGTTAGTATTTAAATTTCAGAATATAAAGAACGAATAAAGGGAAAAAAAAGGGTAGAAAGAAACGAAAAGCAAGGAGGAAATTTAGCATTTCAAAATGAAAAAAAAAAACAAGCTAATTTAAAAAGCAATATAGTTTCCATCTTAAGTTAATACACAAATAGAGTGCAATTTTTCGCTTATATTTATCGTTCATTTGAGTTTTATTAAAAAAAAAAACTTAAATTAAAAATTCATTTTTCTTTTAATTTGGAACTAATTTCGTAGAATAATTATGACACTTAGAAAGAACACATCGTAGAATAAAAAAGAAAAAGAAAAACAAACAGCTCTAATTTTTAACAACTTCTAAAAATTAGCAGCAAAGTAACCAATTAATTATTTTATATCCCGCAATTAGCAACGTTCTGTGTACTTTCGCCAAATCCACATCCAAAACTGAAAGTAGAAAATCGCCAAATCCATTAATAAACTAAGAAAAGAAATCTTATTTTAAATTAGGCAGAGCATTTGAGAGAAATAATATTTTCAACGATTCTCACGGGATGGAACATTAGTTGATTGTTCATACGAAACAACATAATTAGCGCCAAGAACAAAAGCAATAATCCCCGAGTTTTAATAGCTGTTCGATTTCATTGCCAAGTCATTAAAGAAGAGGAAACATTTACTAGGCGCAAAAAAATAGTTCCTTCTCCGAACGCTTATGCAGTCCAATTACTCCGCCGCGGAGAAAGAAAGAAGAAAAAAAATCATATAAATATACACGTAAACAAGCATCTCGACAATGCAATCGTATTAGTATTTTGGCGAGAAAGCAATGATGGTTTCATGAGGCGCAAATTTATGTCATCAGCGAGTTTTAGATTGCAAAGTTCTATGAATACGTTTAAAAAGGAAGCGTAGAATATATAAAGCGATAAAAAATATTACGAGTAGCATTTGGGTTTGGGTTTTGTGGTTTTACTGCTTGTTTATTTTTTGGATTTTGTTCGAAAATACTCCTTGTGGAAATGAAATCTAATATCAGGACTCCGAAATGGCGCGTCGTCCCATTCCATTATCCGGCCCATAAAACAAGGACCCTGTTACTGAGACCCTTGGGACTACCAGGGCAGGAGTACTACATTTGGCATAGTATCGCCAATACTTTAAAAAAATTCTTCTCATGTATGTTTTATTTAACTCTCCATAATAAATGTTATTGTTCAAATCTATGTTGTTCGAAATAAAATTTTATTATTTTCAAATTAAAATTTATCTTTGCAGTGTTATTTTTTTAAATTTAATGTCATTTGGAAATACGAAGGAAAAAAAATTGCAACATGAGAATATGTAATTAAGTAACTAAGTAACTAACTAAGCAACTAACTAACTAACTGTAAAAGTAACTAAGCACATATATTTACTTATTCCGTAGTATTAAATATTTTGTTACATTTCTTTTTAATCATTGTTTTTATTTTATACAATTTTCAACACATACGATGCTGAATGTATTAGTCAGTTCCTGGAATCTCTATTATTATTACATAATTTAGACAAATGATGCTTAGATATTGCATAATTTAGACAATTGATACTTAGATATTACATATTCTGGACCAATGATACTTAGATATTACATATTTTGAACCAATGATACTTAATATAACATATTCTAGACAAATAATACTTAGATACTGTAGACAAATGATACTTAGATATTACATATTGTTGACAATTGATACTTTATTACATATTCTAGACCAATGATACTTAGATATTACATACTGTAGACCAATGATACTTAGATATTACGTACTGTAGACAAATAATACGTAGATATTACTTATTGTAGACAAATGATACTTAGATATT
The DNA here is from genome assembly GCF_982258835.1 of Parasteatoda tepidariorum. Taxonomy (NCBI): domain Eukaryota; kingdom Metazoa; phylum Arthropoda; class Arachnida; order Araneae; family Theridiidae; genus Parasteatoda; species Parasteatoda tepidariorum. The sequence continues at coordinate 90,259,080 of NC_141763.1, read as the reverse complement.
GCATGTTCTAGTCCGATGATGGAACTAAATTCTAGATATGCTTCATGCAAAATTTTAATATTATTAATAATGTGTAAGTTTAAATTTGTGAGGAATTACACATCTGTAACTAATCATGTTATGTCTGTTAGCAAATAAGGTATCACAAAAGACATTTTAAAGGTAGAAAAATTTAGGAAACTAAATTTTTCTAAAAAAGAGTTTAAATTTTAAGAGATTGGAATAAAATGACAATAGAATAAGTTTAATTATGTAATTGAATGAATAACTTTATACTACAAATTTTGGCAACAGACATGACTCAGTAATAAAAATAAAATTACAGTTCATGAGGATGTTGAGCTTGAATAAAAATTCCTGGGATTTTATTTCTTTATTGGATAGTCTCTAGAAATTAAATTAATTATAAATCTGTAATTAATTTTAACCATTTTGGTTGAAAGCATAGCTGAATATTTAAGCTATATTATTGATTTTGCATAATATTATTGCATTTTATCAGAACTTTGATTGAAAAATGTAAAAATATCAAAAAAATTCTGATTTTTAACAAACAAAAAACCTGCTTTTTTTTTTCCTTTAATATTTTTTTCGAGAAAGCAAAACATGATGTTTACCAACCCTGCTAATAATGTTCCTTAAAGAAAAAAATAATTGAAATCTCTCATATCTGAAAGATATCAAATGGCATTGAATTACGCAAACGGCATAGTTACTCGAATCCGATATTAATTGGTAAAAATAAATAAATAAATAATAAAATCTAATGCCTGATGTCACTAAAATTCAGAAATATCAAAGTTCTGAAATCAAGATAGATGGTCCGGAAATATTTATATTTCACAAAAATAAATATTTTTCTAATTTTACTTATTTACATTAATTTTTAATTGCATTATATTTTCATAATCCATATTAAATGTATCAACCCACCGGTTATTGTATTCGATAGTTATCGTTTCTCCTCGCGATATCATTGCATTCGATATTTAACGATATCGATTTTTATTGATTTTATCATTATTGATTATCATTACTAATTCGATATTTATTGTTGTCGATTATCAAACGTTCCACATTTATCACAAAACGATGTATCGTAAAAATAATCTTAAAATATCGTTATCGCGATACTTAAAAGCATCGATATTTCCCAATATATTAATATGTAGCTCAATAAATTTAATCATCATAATTTAATCATAAATTTCTTGGAATATCAAAGATCTAATTATTTGCGAGTAAACTAATCTTAAACATGTTATTGGCACAACTTTGAAAAACATAATATGGTAATAAATGACAAACTTATGATGGCAGATATGCTGTTGATAGATGACAAACGAGTGTTGAAACAACATAACTTTCTGGTCATCATAATAAATTGGTAAAAAGTAGTAATGAAAGCATAAAAATTTAATTATAACAACAACAAAAATTTAAACTTTTTCAAAAATTATTAAAATATAACCTCATTAAAATCGATTACGATTTTTAATGTACAAGATTTTGCTTATTCAGATGTTTTTGTCTCCTTGTAATAAAGGGGGAACGACTGAATAAAATTTTCAAATAATGAAGAAGAAAAAAATATTGCATTTTTTGACAGTAAATCCTTTTGAAATTATTGTATCAAAATATTGATTTGGTTTTCGCCAAAATGTGTAAGTTACAGCATAATAACAGCATATGTAAGTTACAGCAAAATATGTCGGCGAGGGACGCAGGATACGTTTTGATATATAAACAAGTGAACGTGTGCGCTAAATTGATTGATGGATTTTCTTACTCTTATTAAAACATTTTAGTGGGTTGCTGTGGCTCAGAGGATAAACGCTCGCCTCGTGTTCGAATCTCACCCATGACTGGTCGATTCGAGTTCCACGCCAGGCCCACACCGACGACGGTGCTGACTTAAAATATCCTCAATAGTGGACTGATCATGGGTTAAGGGATCATGGGTTCGAGTCCCCTTGCCGTCAGGCTAACCGAGGGAGATTTTCATAGTTTTCCTCTCCATGTACCGCAAATACGGGTTAGTTCCATCATAAAGTCCTCCACGAAAGTAAATTTCTCCCAATATTTGATACAGGAGCTTCCTTGTCTTCTGGATTGGGTTCAAAATTACAAGGCTACGGAGTTGAACATAGGTAGACGTGAACTCAAAATTGGTGGAAGCTGTTCAACGACGGTTATGAAATGATTTTTTATTTTTTAAGTAAAATAATGTTTTTAGTAAATTAAATTACTCAAAAAAAATTATGATATTTTAAATATAAGTATTTGAAATTGCAACGTATTTAGCTGTAATAATTTTGAATGAAGGTTTCAAAGGATTGGCAGCTTTAAGTCGATTAGAAAAAAATTTAGGCCCAGCGGCCAAAGAATATGCTCATAATTAGGAGAAAAATTTCTAAGAACATACTCTAAATAACATATGAAACTTCACATGATGGTAGAAAGACAAGAAAAAGGGCTTGACTAGCATTTAAGGCAACTGAAAATGATGGATGCCCTATAGTTAGTTGTAAAATTTTATATATTATATGGATTATTGATCACAAGACTTCGACATTTTCTCGGAACTGTATTTTGCTTACTTGCTGTATCGTTAACTAGATCAATTATCAACAGATTCACTTGAAATTTTGATACTATGTTCAAAATAAATATAGTTTTCGTTGCACGTAAGAATTTTTTAATTGGGTTGACTTGTTTCGAGTAAATCCATGAAAATATAACTTAAGATCATTTTATGAAATTTTTTTCAAAGCACCATTTTATGAGAAAAAAAATTTTTTTTTTTAAATATTCTACATGCAATGAAAACTAAATACATGTTAGTTTTAAAAAAAATCAAAATGGAATCAAATTTGGGGGAATTTTTTTTTTTAAGTACAGCAAGTTATGCTTATGAGTACAGCAAATACAATTCACGACAAAAGCACTAAAAATTGCAATAATTTTTAAACAAATTGAATTTTTGAAACAAAAATCTGTATTAGGTTCTTAAGGTATCCGACTTGTATACACAACTTTTTTTTAAAATATCAAATAAAATTTTAAATAAAAAACTAGTTTATTTATTTTATTATGCGCAAAAAATAAAAATAATTAAAAAATTAATGTTATTATTATTTTTTATGGCCATTTTGAAATAAACTAAAGCATTTTTATGCACATGCGATAAATACCGTCCTTGAAAAGAAAATCCTATCGCCTAAAACAAAAATTTTTTTTAGGATTTTATTTAGGAAGCTATCAACTATGTGTTGAACTATAATCTTAAAAACAAATGCACATACTACTGAGTTAGGAATCAAAGTATTTAAAAAAGACGATTTTCCTTAAAATTTTTTTAATTTCTCTTTATTTTTGCGAAAAAACATGCATAAAAAAGGAAATTATACTTTTTTTTTCTCTTAATCTGCAGTTAACAACATGTGCGCTATAATCATAAACATTCATGAAAAATTGTAGGCAAATATTTTAAAAACAATCGTATTTAAGGTCGGATAAAATGCAAAAAAAAATCTGATTTTGAGATTAAGGTCGATTAAGATGATTTTCTGATTAAAATCTTCAAATCATTAGTCTATCATTAGTGACTTGTAAAATATCATTAGTCACTTAGTAAAATAATTTCATAACTTTGCATATAATTGTAGTAAAAACAAAAGTAAAGTACTTTTAGAAAGATAAGAGTACAGGGATTCTAAATTTATAATAAACACAATTTCGAAAGTTTTGCCACAAATCATGTTTTACACAATCAAATACCTGAAATAAAAATGGCCTTTTCAGCAAGTTAAAATTTTTTCTTTTATTATTGTATTTCTATGGACCGTAGGTAATACTGTTCTCTTGGTATTTTTCCTTTCAAATTTAACTGTTAATAATTCACGAACTGATTATCGAAAGTTAATTTTTTTTATCTCTTTTCTTGGCAATTTTTCCACATACCTTCGTAATTTCAAGTTTCTAATTCTTATAGTTTTTGCTCAGTCAAACAAAATGCATCAATATGTCAGTTTCATGACTTGGAGTTTTTGGAACTCGCATCAAGATATTCTAGCGATACCGTTCGAAAACAGGCAAACAAGTTTAATCGTTTTTATTCTTGAAAAAATGGAGTTTTTTTTCCTTTGTTTTTCTTCTTAGTTCAACACAAACGAATCAGTGTTGAACTAAAATGTTTTGAGAACAAAATTTTCATTTTAAAATAAAATATTTTTGAATGGTGAGCCAACATTACTTTTTATTGCTACTTTTTCATCAAAATCAAAATTCATATTAAATGTATATTTCGAAATTGAGAATTTAAGTGTTTCATTTTGAGCCAAACGATCAAACCAGATTCAGTGAAAATGTTTTCCAAATTTTTAAAAATGGAAAATTGTACTTTATTGTTCTTTAAGATTTTAACTTATTTTTATTTTAGTTTCTTTTCTGTTCGAAATATTTAAAATGTCGATAAAAAAAAATTATCATTAAATAAAGAATAAGGACGTCACGTGGAAATTATGAACTGTGACCCATTCGTAAAGTCTACTGTCAAAAAAATTTTTAAAATAGAGAACAAAAATAACTTATTTACCGCTTATCCGTGGTAAAACCGTAAATAAATATCTTTATTATCAAATATTGCAGTATAAGATAATGCCATACATTTATTTTAATATATAAAAATGGAAAAATACTTTAAATTTTAAAACTTTAATTTTGAATAATTATCAAAATCAGAAACATAATAATAAAAGAGGGTCATATTAAATAAGTAGTTCAAAAAAATTGAAAACCAGATCATGTGATTTTTCTCTCCAATGAGAATGCTCGAAAGATTTAGTCTATAATTGTCTTTTTATAGTGTATTGAGAGGTGTTACATTTTTGCTTACTATTTTCATCCATGGAGAATAAAATAAAATAGCAAATAAAACAAAATCATTTCTCATTTACGTAATTCAATAAAGTTTTCTTAAAACTATAATTAGCAAGACTTCATTATAAAGTACCTATGATAAATTTTAGTCGTAACCGCGTTAATTGGACCTTAAAATAATTGGATATTAAATTAAAACTTTAATCCAAATGCAAATCTCAAATAATTTAATTGCAGCTCTTAAAATGCAGAAAATACGACAATAAAATTGGAAATAAAATTATATGTCTTTGAAAATTCTATTTAATTGGCTCACTTTAAGATAATATTATTCAAATCGGGTTAAAAAGAACACGATTAAGTTTATTAAAACGGTAATGAAAGTTTGGCGATTTTTTCTCGATGTGTTTGGCTCCAAATTTGGCACCGATACCATCGAAATGGAAAGAGATGCTTCCCTGAGCTGCAACCCTAGCATTTGAAGCATTTGTACTTTATTTGAGCGCTAGTTCGTGCAGGAAAAAGAACTACTAAGGTAGAAAAACGGCGCAAAAAATTTTTGGCACGCTCGTATTTTGTGGAAACGAAAGGTTGTAAACACCTATCACGGAGACTTGCAGTTTTTATCCGTCGGAAAAGGAGATCAGTTGGTGGGGGAAGGTGTGCTGAAAATGTGGGGAGGGAAGAATAAAACGTTTTTCAACAAAAACCTTCGTAGATTGTTGGGGGTAGTTCTATGTTTTATGATTCTCGAGAGAAATCTGTCGGTTGGCGCTGCTTTTGGCTCTAATGGAAGATAGAAGACGCGTAAAGAATAGAATATTTTCCAACTCAATTTGAATTAAAGTAGACTCAGACTGTAGAAGTCACGTGATAAGTTACTACAAACAGAAAGAATGCTTTGAAATCTGAAACCGTTTTTTTGAAATGATCTAAAAACATTGCGTCGCTGTGTGCATTAATAGTTGATATGACAGTTTACGAAAATATATAAAATTGCTAACTTAAAAATAAATACAAGTAAGAAAGGAAGTAAAATTAATTCTTACAAGGGTTCGTAATTTTTTTTTTTCTGTTTCTGTAATTGTAAAAACATAAATATTTGATGATCTGCATTATTTTAGAAAGAATTTAAGTGTAAAAATAAAATATATCTTTTATTCACATCTTCAATTATAGAAAGATTCAAAGGGAATGAAATGCTGTAAAGTTTCTTAGTTAAAATTTAATGCAAATTTAAAGTTAACTTTACTCTTATTGTAAAGTAAACTATACAATAAATGAATAAATAAAATTTAAGAAAAGGCGTAAACCGTACTTTAAATTTCAGCAAGAATTGAAGAAAATGAATTTAAAAAAATCTCATTTTTATCATCAGTTATAGAATCATTTAAAGGGGACAAAAAACTAACGTTTCTTGTCTTCAATTTCAGAGTTAGATTTAAAGAGTTAAAACAAAATCACTAGTAACTCTCCAAAATTTAAACCCAGCAAGAATTGAAGTCTAAAAATAAACAAATAAAACATAGTTAGCAATCTTATCAACAATTACTGAAAGAATTAGAGGAGACAAAACGATATTAGATTTTTGTTTTCAATTTCAGAGTAAGATTTAGAGCAGAATCACTTAACAACGCTCCAAATTTAAACCCTGCAAGAATTGAAAAGATTCAAAATGAAATCGCTTGAGAATCATTTTAACCAAACAAGAACTGAAGTCTGAAAATAAATAAAATGTATGTATTTCTTGTTTAATAGTCGATTACGGAGAGAATTAATGGACAAAACACTAATTACATTTATTTTGCAATTAAGAATCAAATGGTCAAAACAGAAAAAGCTTTTGAATCTTGCATTTAAAACCAGTTAGAATATTTGAAGTGGGAAAATAAACAAATAAAATATTACGTGTTGTTATACTGTTATTGTCAATTACGCAGAGGATATTATAGGGAACCATTATAAATCTTGCCTTGATTTCAAAATCATAGCAAAATTGATATATTTTATTTTGATTTTGATTAACAATGAGCATTTACGAAAAATAAAACTTATAAAATGATATCAGAAGTTTAAAGTGAAAAAAATATTAAAATAAAAAAATTTTGAAAAATTTAATAAAGAACAGTTTTTTATGGTTTTGCATGAAAGAGTAAGAAATAAAATATTCAGGGTAACTTAAGAGAATCAAGTTGATATAGCCTCAGTTAATTTTCCAGACAATATGCTCATTTTGTATACATTTTATTTTAAATAACTTTCTTAGAAATTTTTTAAAAAAACAGATAAGAAGTCGGCAATTTTTTTTCCATTTTTTTAAATCAACTCTTATTAGGATACCGGTGAATTATAATAATTATTCAATTATACAATTAATTATAATTGTTCAAAAATCAACGACGACTTTTTATTTGTTTCCTTGGCTAAATTTTTAAAAAAATCTTGCAACTCGCTTGAAGATTAAATATTTATGAAAAGAACATAATAATTCGAAAATTAAATGAGACAAAATCAATTTGATTCTTGCAAGTTGCCCTTTTATTTCTAAGTTTTTCGAGCTAAACCATATTATTTTTTTAAAAAAATTCTAGGATTAATCAAGTCCTTAAAGAAAATTTCTCTTAATTTTTTTCCAATGTTTTCACAATATTATAAATTTGATACTGACAGTAAAACTCGATTTCAAATCAGATGTTTTTACATTGCATATAATTACAGAGAAAAATTAATATACATCTGCATATCTAAACTATTCTTAACGGAGTAGATAAATAGAAAACGTAGATCAAAATTAAAGATTGAGGTTTATCAGTATTAAAATAGCTATCAAATTATCAGCTAAATTAATAATATTAAAGTTACATTTAAAAAAAAGGTGACATGGTAAAAAATAATACTTTCTTGGAATTTGATATTCATTTTATTTGAATATAGATCGAATCGTAGTCAGGCTCTAGGAAAAGTTCGGAGTCGGTATTTTATTCGAACATTTTAACTATCAACAAATAGACCATATAATAGACCATAGACAAGAAATAGACAATACTTTTTTTAGACATAAATAGCTAATTTCAAACATCGTCCCTTTCCTCATATTAATTCCATATACACTGGTTATCATAAATTAAGGAAAATTCACAAAAATCGCGATAACTCAAGAAATTACACATGGAATTTTATGAAACTTACCCACAATATACAAAAGGTATTAAACAACATAAAAAGAAATTATCAGACATTAATAGTAGTATAGAAATTAGCACATGTATAAAATAAACAAATTGGAAGTATCGGTTTGCAATAGAAAAAGTACCTTTAATATGGAATATGATTGCCTCTAGAAGCAATACAGCACAAACAGCGATGTGTGATGCTTTCAATTATGCGGTCTATCAGTTCAATAGGAAGTGAGAGCCATTGCTCTTGTAAAGCAGTTGCAAGCGTGGCAAGGGTCTGAGGGGGCGGATTGATGGCAGATACACGCCTCCCTAGAGCATCCCAAACGTGCTCGATAGGATTCAAGTCCGGGGATCGAGCTGGCCACTCCATGCGAGTAATTGTTTCCTGTTGAAGATAATCATCAACAATGCGAGCTCTGTGTGGTCTTGCATTATCGTCCTGTAACAGGAAGCAATCACCAATTGCCCCGGCATATGGGCGCACATAAGCATCAAGGATGTTGTCTCGATAAACCTGAGCATTCACGGTTCCCCTTGGAAAGACATGGAGGTATGTGCGCCCTTCTAAGGATATGCCTCCCCAAACACAGACACTGCCTCTTCCGTATGCATCTCTTTCACGGATGTTTGATGGATGATAACGGGTCCCAGGTTCTCTCCATATCAAATAACGTCTACTGTCACTTTCTAGACTAAACCTGGACTCATCCGTAAAGAGAACAGGCCTCCATTGATCTGACGTCCAGTGGACATGGTGTCGGGCCCACTGCAAACGGTCTCTCCTATGGCGTGATGTGAGCGGCACGCAAATGGCTGGTCGTCTCGCATACAGACCACCTTCGTGGAGCCTTCTGCGCACAGTTGACGTTGACACCAACCTTCCGGTGGCTGCAGCAAGAGAGGATCTAAGATGTGTCGGAGTAGCGGTTCTATTCCTGCGTGCACTTAATGTCAAATATCGGTCATCGGCACTGGTCGTAACAGTTGGCCGTCCTTGACTGAACCTCCTAGATGCCGAATCTGTGGTTTGAAATTGCCTCCAAAGTCTATGAACCACAGATGGACTCACATTTAGCCATCTGGCCACTTCTGATTGACTCTGCCCTGCCTCTAGTCTCCCGATGGCTCTCCATCGTAGTTCTTCAGGCAAATGATGCCTAGAGGTCATTATTACGAATTGGCTATCTCAGATTTTCAATGTCGCAATCACAGTAAAATTTGTGTGCTTTCTCTCAAACTTGGACTTTTATGCTCCAGGCAGATGACGTAAGCCGAGTGCAGCGCCACTAATTTTCATATTGCAATTTTACTCAGCTACTCTTAGTGGACAACATATGCAAATTTTGCACGGTTTGGCTTACTTTTGAAAGAGTTATCGCTATTTTTGTGATTTTTCCTTAATTTATGATAACCAGTGTATTAAGAAGATTACATTTGAATTTCCATTAAAAAAGGAATAATTATGACGAAGAATAATTAATAAAAAAGAAATAACAAGATTAAATAAGAAAGAAAGAAAAAAAAAACAGTTGGTTAGAGATGAAAATGACTATATTAATGGCTTAAGAACTGATATCTGCTCAATTTCGTGAAATTTGACCTTTTTCTTAGTTTGGGAAAGCTGATCAAGTCAAATGCAAAAAATCGGAATGATAAAATAACACTGGGACAATTTAAAAATGCGTGGGTGATATTTATCTAAAGACGGCAAACCTTCCTTAATGTACACTCAGGTAATATAGAATATTAGTATTAGGTTGTTTTATGCTTATTTTTTAACTTCATTTTCGATAAAAAAAAAATTTAAAAATTACACATAAAGGGTGGTCAGTGCGTAACACCCTATTTAGACAAATAATTAAAGGGCTGTCCACAAGTGATGTCACACTTGTGTTGGGAGGGGTTTCGTGAAATTGTTAAAATGTGCGACAAAGAGGTGGGAGAGCACAAAAAAATGTGTGACATTACACTATTTAGTTAAAACAAAAATATACAAAGTTGGACAATTAAACGTTCTTACATTATTTAGTTCTATTTTTTTCCCTTCGTTTTCGTCTAAGTAAGAAACAAACATAATCATTATTATTGTTTTAGTCGCAAATATCATTAAAATATGTAGTTAAAGTTTAAAAGTAAAACTTGAAATATTATCTATGACGAGGTGCTTTTAACTGAACTGTATGCATTGCATACATATATGCTTATGTAGCGTGGCGTGTGATAAGAAGGTTGGGTCATGTAGTGAAGTGAAAACACTTTGCGACAAAGAGGAGGAAAGAGGGCGCATTAGGGAAATTATTAGGGGAGGGGGGAACTGTGCCATTACTTCTAAACCGACCAAAAGAATTTCGCCAAAAAATTTTGAATTATAAATATCCTTAACAGAGTTTTTCGAAACTTTTTCACAGAGTATGTAAGAAAAAAAAAGTCTTAGTTTAAGAGCATAACACTTGAAATAAAGCAATTATTTTAAACTATATATGCCATCTTCCCGTTAAGAATTATATTAACTTAACGCAAAAAAAAAAAAATAACTAAAGTAGTTTTAAAGTTATTAAACGGTTTTAAAAATCACCAATTTGGCTAGAATTTTCTTCTCAGAGGAAAATTATCAGAAACATTGAATAGTTCTCAATTTTAGCAAATTTTTATGAGCCCATATAATGTTCCATTGAAGTTATTTTTTAAACATTGAAAATTCAGAACACAGAGGCTTTTCTTTTCCACAAAACCGTGGTTTTTCTTCATATGTGTCTTTTTGAGAATCAACTGGCTAAAGATACACAGTAAAAAATTCCAGATCAAATTATGATATAAATGTCCCGGAACTTTGCATCATCTGTAAAATACATTTTACAGCAAAATACTTTTTTACCGTAAAGTATTGTACCATAATTCTTGTAGTAATATTTATTTAAGTAATGCTGCTGTTGTTGTTTTCTTGTTCAAGTAGTCAGAGGAAACAAATAGTGCTGAAGGCGTCCAAAACAGCCCTGGCCATGTCAAAAACCCTTGGCCAATAGTGTGGTTTGGGTCTATGTTGTAGAGTTTAACCAGTGTAGAAGGACAATTAAAAATATGACCTGGAGAAGGTTGGATTTCATGATAGTGAGGGCAATTATTGTAACTCCATTGGCCATCCGGGGTTATTTTTACTTCCTTAAAGTGTTCTGTGCGTTGTATGGCCCTCTACACTTCTACTTCTACACTGTAGTTGAAATTTCAACGGATTTATTTAATTAGAGTCGTTCAATGATTTTCCGGTAATTATTACTGTAAAAACTACGGCACATCAGATTTTTTTTGTTCTGTAACATGTTTCGGTATAAATGGATTTCATAGTAAAAAGTACCGGCAGCTTGAGAGCAGGTACTTTTTACCGTAATTTGATCTTTACACCGTAACTTTTTACCATAATTTGATTTTTGCAGTTTAAACTAAACTTAACATAACAGTCATGAATAGCACTTGCAAACACACAACAATTATGAAAATAACATTTTATTCTTAAAAAAAGCGTTATTTCATGCAATAAAATTAATAATTAATAAATCATTTCTCTAAATAAAATAAACATAATGAAGTTTATATCTTGTTCAACCTAACAAATAACCATTTACAAAACAAACAAAACAAGAAAATACATTTTTAGAAAGCCAAGAAAATTAACTCTTTAAAACAATTCAAGTAATTAACTTAGATATTTTATTTATTGTTCCAAATTTATTAATGAGTCAAATAATAAATTAATTTCAGTCATTACTCAATACAATATACTTCGCTGCAACCCAAAAGCTAAACTGCTTCTAACACACACCAATACGTTTAATCAGGGGGAGGGAGGCGACGTAACAAATGTTTATAAGCTTCTATTGCAGAGCTACGCCCTTTCTGGTAAACGTTTGGGGGGTAATAAATGTAAAGCAACGTAGCTACTTAAAAGGGATAGCTTGGCGTCCCCGTTTCCCTCAGGGCACATAATTAATCGAGATGATTGGACACGCTTTCTCAGCCAATTACTGCGAATTAACCTCCGAAAGCCATAGGAGGCTGTTGTATCCCCAAAGGGAAGGATGCTCTTGATGCGTTGCTATGGTAACCACATCACACATGCTCCTGAGATTAGAGAAAGCGAATGGTTTGGAATGGATAAGGTCTATTGGATGTTCTTAAAAGCGAATCGAACTAATTACCCAAGTCATACATGGAAATGTATAATTAAGATAGTTTTGGTAAAAGTAATGATCTTTCGGTAAAATGGTTAAAGATTTATCGCTGAGGCGCTGATTTTAGTCCTTATTGCAATGAGTAGTTTAAATCAGATGCACTAAATGCTGGATTTAAAGAGCATGAAGTTAATAATAGATTTAAAAAATGTTTTTAAGTCAGAATTTATGTCTTTCTTAAAATCTTTAAGCATGATTTTCTTGAATTTTATTTTTAAGTTCCAAAAACTTGTGACGAATAATTTGTTTTTTTATTTTACTTGTGACGAATATTTGTTTTTTTTTATAGTACTGTAACATTATATTCAAAGTTTTTTTAATTCGAAATAACATTTAAAGCTGCATTCATTTAAAAGAAAATTACAAAAGTTGTGAGAAATAAAATTCAAAATAATCGTATTCTTGTTATTTCAAATCAAGCTTAAAAATAGAATAAACTCAGAAGTTACTTTTAAATTGAAATATTGAAACAAATTGAAAAAAAAAAGATTGAAAAATAATTGAAATTTTTTTTATTTTATGAATTTTTACCTAATACCGAAGAAAATTTAATCGATGTGCAGATTAAAATTAGCATTATAATTAGACTATTTTTATATCACTAGTAACAAATTATGACGATTTTTAATGAATTATAAAAATAGGCTTAGGGCTAATTTTTTATCAGAACTGGTAAAAAAAAAATCTGCTCTAAATTCCACAACACTTAAATATAACAGAGGAGTAGGATTCATTCAAGATTTTATTAAATCATTCATTCCAAGATTTTATTAAAAATAAGACGAATTTAAATATACAGAAAACTCTAATTAAGTAAAGATTAGATTGAAATTTTACAACTATAAGAAATACTGAAAATGTTGCTAAAGCTCGTGCTTTACATTTTGTGTTTTCAATAAGTTTACTTTTCAGTTTTTTCTTTCTTTTGGAACTATACAAATACAGAAATAGAGCAATCATTCACTTGCTTATTTGACGAGATTTAACAAAATATTGCGTTATTTAACAAATTTGTATTTGTGTAAGAAAAACTACAGATTAAACTAATTTCATAAAACAGCTAAAAAATATTTATGTAGAATATCTTGATAATCAAGATCCAGAAACAAAAACAAAAAAATCTTATAAAGCAATTCAAACAATTTGAAAACGAGTGGTCGAAAACAATTTTGACGCAGAAAAATAATATAACTAACATTATATACAGTAGTCGGGGGAAAAATTACATGTTTAAATGTAATTAATGCTTAAAAATAATCTTTGAAAATCTAGATAATCTGTAATAGTACTCACACTACTGCATTGATATATTTTGCTTTGGCTATATTAATACAATAACAGAAAGCACACTTTTTTGCTGATATAATCGTGTGAGCTGATGACGGGATTATGTCTTTTAATTATTTTATTTTCGACTTTCATATTTTAATTCTTTTTTTGAATTATAAGGCGTAGGAGCGTGAAATTACGAAGGAGCGTTAGAAAGTGTACAGATAGTAGGAAAGAATAAAAAATGAGGAAAAAAACTGACAGTTACTGAAAAATTTGTATTTCGAAAATTATTAAATATTAAACTTAAAGTTCAAGAAATATTAAATGTTAAACTTGCAGTTTTTTTTTTTTTTTTTTTTTTTTTTTTTTTTTTTTTTTTTTTTTTTAACTCGATGAAGTGCTGCTTTGCAGCATGTAGAATTCAACAAAAGAGTTGAGGTACTGAAAGAACCACTAAACACAAGTTCGTTTTTTTACGAAATTCCAATTTGTGTGAAATTTATTACAATATTAAGTGCTATTTCCAAATTTTGTTCTCATTTTTATGATGGCCTTTTAATCATTGTCTTAGAAATTCTTTTTATTTTTTTAAAAGTTTTAATTTCATCTGCGCACTCTTAAATTAATATCGATAGTAACAAATAAAAAAAAGAGGGATCACATATTGCCTGTTTATAACGTTTAATATTGATGTATAAATTTTTAAAAACATAAAAAGATGAAGAAATCAAGAGTGCAAGAAAAAAAAAACTTTCTTATTTAAATTGATAAAATTACATAAAGTTATATCTAGCGAGCAAAATTGAGTCTTCGTTATTAATTCTTATTGTGCCATACATTCTGTTTTCCTTAGTTTATTTATTTCTTTATTTTTCAATAAATACTTTGCAATTACTTTCTATGTTATCATACACTTGTCAATACATCGATTAATATATCAACAAAATGCGGTTACATAAAATTAGATTACTATATTATTTATTGAAAAGGATCTTAGCTTTTTTGAAAAATATCAATTTTAAATAAAAACAATAATTAATGAAAATCAATCAAGAGGGTTGGTGGGTGGAATGAGCAGGGGTCAGAGCTTGCAATGATAAAAAAAATAAGAAATAAATAAAAAATTTAAAAATTTTTTAATTGATGCCGTTAATTGTTGAAGTACTTCATACTTATTTCGCAATGTTTTTCTTACTCGAAACTAAAATTTTAAGGACACAACTGGCAAAAGAAAAAACTAATATATAAAAACATTTTACATAATTCCACTTTTTGAAACCATGTTTAAATAATGTATGTCTTATATACAAACAAATTTTTTAAAAAAAATAATAATAAATAAAATGCTGTAAATGCAGAAATTGGGCGGGGTCTAGTAAAGCGTTTTGTGACATTGAAAAATGACTCGCCTTCAGAATAAAGCGTTAAAAGTGACAATTTTACGTTGAGCGATAGATTTCCGCTTTTGGTCTCTCCCACCCTCCCTACTCATTCCCATGTTTAATGTTTTTATTATTTTTTATTTTTTGAGGGGTGACGGGGAAAGTTTAGAGCTTGGCCTGTAAAACTGGAGTTAAAACATAAAATATTGCTGAACCACAAAAAAGAAAAAAAGATACAATTTAGGTACGGAAAAAAGATCCAAAGAGTGGGGATTGTGAATCAGAGCAGCAAATCAGCTATTGGGTATTTCATAACTGTTTTTAAGTCATTTTCGTAAAATTAAATAATTATAATTTAAACAAAAAAAAAGTAAAGAAAAAAAAAATACATTGAAAAAGACAAACGATTTTCTATTTTTTTAGGAAAAAAAAGGGGGGGGATGTAATAAAAAAGTATAACATTATGCAAAAAGACAATATAAAAAATTAGATCAAAGCAAATTTCATACGATTTACTATCTAAAGAAATATTGGAGATTTTAATAACAAAACAAAACGACAAACAATTAGGATAAAATACATTTAAAACGATTTTTCATCCATGAAAATGACAAAAATAATTATAAGTAAGTAAAACACCACGTAAAGGCACCACAAAAAAATGAACTCAGACCAAATATCATATCATTTTCTCAGAAAAAAAAAGGTAGGAAAATTTTAAATCGGAGAAAAAGAATTACGACAAAGCAATTTTCAAACTACTTTTTATCTCAAAGACGAAAAAACACCGTAAAACAAAGTGACGCATTTTTGCATAGAAACTCGGTAGGAAACTAACTGAAACAAAATGTCATAGGAATCTTTATCTAAAGAAATATTAGACACTGTAATAGCAAAGTAAAACAAAAATATAACAAAACAACCTGTCGAAAAAAAATTTTTAATAAATAAAAAAAATTAAAAAATTAAACTTCAAATGATTTTCTATCTCAAAAAAAAAGGACAAACAGTAATAAGTCACTACTAAAAATTAGTGCAAATTTTATTTCAAACGATTTTCCATGGTTAGACACATAAGAAATTGTAATAACGAACTAGATCCCAACATAACAAAACTACGCAACATAAAATTATTTCGAATTGAATTTATCACCATATTTTTATCATTCAATTTAGCATCTACCTAAATAAAGACATAAAATCGTTCTAACGAAGCATAACGAGCATAAAGACGCGACTTGAATTAAATCTGAAACGGTTTGAAGAACGATTAGAAATTATAATTACGAAATAGAATGCAGCGTGACAAAAAGAAATGGCAAATAATAATGATAATAATTCGTTCAAATTAAATTTCAAACGATTTTCTATTTCATGAAAGGAGAGTAATCGTGATAACGAAATACAACTCAACTATAAAAAAATCGGCTCAAATCAAATTTAAAACGATTTTCTATCTAAAAGGAAGAGAAAGCGCAGTGACGAAATCGAACACCTAGCACTATAAGAATAACAAAAAAATTGCCTGAGTTAAGTTTCAAGCGATTTTCTATTTAAAGAAAAATTAGAAATTCTAATAGCGATGTTGAACACAACGTATTTAGATATGCAAAAATTAAATTATTAAAAATTATAATTCAATGAGGTTCCTAGAATTTAAAATTTCAATCAATTAATTCTCTATAGCAGACAAAAAAAAAACAAAAAAACAAATAAAATGCGAAATAAATCATTATAGTTTGATGTTTTTTTCCAGAAATTAAAAATGATACCGCAATATATTTGATTCCATTCTGTTTGTCCATTACACGAAGAAGAAAAATTAAAAGAAACCGAGGAATTTACGAGATGCATAGCTTATATATTCTTTGGCTGAATGCTTGAACGAACAAAATGTAAGGGAGGAAGGTTTTGGTTTTTATTCCAACCACCGGAAACACAAAACGTAGGCAACGATATGAAGGAATACTTAGCACAGAAAATATAGTGCTATACGTCTTTTGTGCTATTTCTATTCAGCCGAATTTAGTCGACCATTTTTCTGTATCCGATGTCAAAGAATGAGTTTAGGTTCTTCCTAATGTTGCTCGACAGTTGGCAGGAAAAAAAAGAGAGAGAGAGAGAAATTATGGTATTTCCCCTCCTGTTATGAAGTTTTTTTTTCTTTTTCTTTTTTCGCACTTGAGGGATAAAACAAAATTCTAATCATTTAGAACAGGGGTTTCCAACTTACATGAGGCTGAGGGCCACAATTAAAAACACAAATCAAATGGCGGGCCGCAACTTTGTCAAAATTTTATGTAAGACTCTTTTATGTTTGAAGGAACATTAAATATTACTGTCAGTCTTTTACCAAGTTGTACAAAACAAAAGTATTGAAATACAAACTAAAATAAGAAGTAGATTTTTAAAAATATTTAATTGTTATTAATAGTATTCTTAAAAATATTAAATAGATAATAAAAATTCGGGCTACAATAACTTTAATGTGCACCTATGTATTAAACAATTAATGTGCCACAGATATCTATTTATTAAGATATAAAACTTTAAAAAGGTTGGTATTAAAACTTACATAGTAGCACACAAAATGTTCAATGAGAAAATTGAGGTTTGTCTGCTGCAACCACCAGAAAATAGATATTTACATTTTAAATTTACAAATGTGTGTGTAAATATTTTCGTCCAAAATTAGTGGTTTCAGAAAGTTAAATCGGAGAATTTCTTCGAGAAAATTTCTGATACACACATGCTAAATTATATTCACAAAATACAAAAAAATGAAATAAAAAAAAGCAACACACACGATTATTTTTGTATTTGAATAAATATTTTTCTGGGTGCAAAACCTGAGAAATAAATATTTTTGCACCGTTGGTATGTTAAATTTCACAGAAACGAAAAAATTAGGTTTTTATTAACGAGAAAAGTATTTTAAACCCATACTGATTTTTTACGAAAATTGTTCGCAAAAAAATGACAACTAATATATTTTAGTTCGCGGACCACAAATAAAAGCTTCGCTGGCCGGATGCGGCCCCCGGGGCGCCAGTTGGAAACCACTGATTTAGAACATGTACTGTTTGTTGGCAAATGTTAAACAAAGGAAACTTTTAATATTTATGTGATAGCAAAAAAATGTAAGTGAAATATTAAATTTTTTTTTTAGTTGGAGTTAAATGTACTCAAAGTTGAACAGTTATGCTTATGATATTGATAGCAGAATTATTATATCGTACCAAGTTTTATTAAGACTCTTTGCAAAAGTTAAACGGATAGTAAAATTCTAAGCATTTAGAAAATTGAACTGTTGGCAAATATTGAACAAAGGAAACTTTTAATTACAGAAAAGTATCAATCTATGATAAATGGGCCGTGGTATCTCAGTTGATAGAACACTTGCCCCCTAAGCAGGTGAACCGGGTTTGAATCCCATCGATGGCGGATCGATACGAATTCCGCCCACAGCTCTCACCGACCACAGTGCAGACGTAAAATATCCTCAATGATAGACGGATCATGGGTTTAAGAGTCCCCTTGCCGTCAGACAAAACGTGGAATTTTTCGTGTTTTTCCAATCTATGTAACACAAAGGTGGGTTAGTTTAATAAAAAAGTCCTCCACGTAGGCAAATTTCTAACAATACTGGATCCAGGAGTTTTCTTGTCTTCTGGATGGAGTTCAAAATTACAAGGCCACGAAATTGAACATTAGTAATCGTAAACTCAAAATTGGGTCGGCTGTACAACGACGGTAGTAAATCTATGATAAAAGAAATCTTAATTTCTGAATTATTAAAGTTTTATTTTTTTTAATTCGAATTAAATACGTTTTCAGTTGTACAAATTATGTTTATGGAATTAATAACAGAATTATCCAAAATTTCAATTTTTCTCTCTTAAAAATTTATGATGATTTTTTTCTAAGCATTTAAAACTGTTGATGATTGTAAAAAGAAAGATTTTGGCATAGATAAAAAAGAAAATTGATGATTTTTTTCTAAGCATTTAAAACTGTTGATGATTGTAAAAAGAAAGATTTTGGCATAGATAAAAAAGAAAATTGTGCTATTGAAAGAAAAAGTGCAATTAAAAGGAAAAAACTTTTGGAATTGTTACACACTTTCTAAATCGCATATGGGATTAATATTGTATATGCGATTAAGAAAGGGTCAATTTTTAAAAAAATGAAATGTTAATCTGCGAAAAATTAGAACTTTATTAGCTAGAATATTTTTAATAAGAGTTAAATTTATTCAAAATTGGACAATTGTTTACAATTATTTCTATAAAATTGATAAGAAAAATATTGTAGTTACCATCCTGTCTTAATATTTCTTCATTCTGTTTGTGAATTTAGAGAAGAGAAAAAATCCAAAGTATTCTGGACTGACGATAAATATTAAAGAAAGTTTTCTAAACAGAAGCGATAAAGACGTGTCAGTTTTGAACAAAAGGAAATCTTAATCTGGGAAACATTAAAAATTTATTAGTATGAAAGTTTTTCTTTTTAATCAGAGTTAAATAATTTGAAATTGAACATTAATTTGTGAAATAGATACTAAAAATATTTTCTTTTTTCTTCTGTAATAATTATTAATTTAATTTCGTAGTGTTAGATATTTTAGGAGAAAACAAAATCCTAAATTTTGAGAACTGTTGATAAATATTGAGCAAAGTTTTGGATGTCGATATAATAAAGTAAATGTAATTCTTAACAAAATGATTTTAATCTGTAATTTGTAACTTCATTCCTCTGAAAGTTTTTTCTTTTATTTAGATTTAAATTACTTAAAATGAAGTAAGAATTACTTTTATGAAATTGATTGGAAAACTATTGTATTTTCCTATCAAGGAATAAATTTCTCGTTTTGAATTTTTTTTGTTATTTCGATTTGATATATTTTAGGGGGAAAACAAACTATTAAGCACTTAGAATAACATTGATCAGAAAAAGTTTTTGAAATAGATACGGTAAAAAAAAAATTATCCATTTTCAAGAATTTAAATCGTAATTTGTATAATATTTTAACTTTATTATTTAGAAATATTTTTTTTAATCGGAGTTAAATTTATTTAAAGTAAAATACTTGTCTATAAGAAATGGATAATAAGTCAATGCACTTCATGTCTGAATTTATTACTATTATTATTATTATTACTACTACTATTGCTGCTGCTACTACTACTACTATATTATTATTATCATTCTTTGAGGTGGAAAACTTAATCTTTAGCCATCAGAATTGTTTAGAAACAATGATTTAAGTTTTTTTTTACAGATGTTAATGAAAGCATCACGTTTTAAGAAATGCTATATAATGCATATCATTTTAAAATTTAGAAGTAATCGCAATCTTACGTCTTCCTTGTAATGTAGTTTCTAAGCATGGTTGGTTTTTTTTTTATTTCGTGAAGCTATTTTTGGTATAATATCTAGACGCCAAAGATATCAAACGAAAAGGGAAAAAAAAGCGAACACATTCAGTTCCAAATCGTCACATTTCGAATATTCAACAATAAAAAGACAGCTGTGACTTACAAACTACCTTATAATGTCCGTTTTATGACTCGCCACAAAATGGACACCGTGACAAACTTTTCCATTCTTTACAAAAAGGCATATTATGACTCTGTTATTTCCCATTTGAACAACTAAATCCGTGTAATGTTCAAAAGGGTTCAAAAAGAGTCTTTTTCTGAACCACGTTTAAAGTTGAAGAGCATAAAGAACTTCCCAACCACCAAAACGAAGTTGACAAGAGGAATCCGCTGACCGTGACGTGTTTTACGGACTTGATGGACAAACCTTTATCGTCTGTCAAGTTTTTAACAACTTCTGCACTTTTGTCCACTCTTTTTTTTATTTGAGAAGTGTGGGAACATATAGAACTCTTAACTTTTCATCAATTGGAATGGTGAAGACTAGCTGCTACTATATACTATGTTGTGCTGGGAAAATTGTTATTAGAAAATTTATGCCCCAAACTTGCTAACTATTAATAATTTTTTGGCTGTTATAATCGATTTGTAAAAATATTTATTTATTTATTTTATTGTTCTAGGAGTATATTTAGAAATGTAGTCCTTTTTTTTTCTTTTTTTTTTACGATTAAAAGAATGAACTTTGTTGAAGTATTCGTCGTGATATATAATATGTACGCAAGTATATGTGCATGTATATTGAAACTTAGATTTTAAAAAAAAATCCTTAAGTATTTCTGATCTTTTCTTTTTTTATTTATATGTTCATCTACCTATTATTTGACGATTGAGATTGATGTTTAAAAATATTTGCAGTCTACTTTTTTTTCTTAAGCTTTGGCAAAAGTTGGTTGAAATAAATTTTTAGTTTATTCTTTCATTTACTTAATATTGGAAGATTGAAATTGAGGTTTAGAAATAACCGTAGTCTTTTTATTTCTTTTTTCGGTTGAACTGAATTTTCCTAAATGATTAATAGATTTTTTTTCTTTCTTTCTTTTAAATGAATTATTCGTCGAGGCTTTTTTTTTTTCCTACTGTCGAAAGGATTTTTTTGAGAAGTGTTTAGTGATTTAATTTTATCTATTTAATCATTTATCTATTATTGATAGATTGAAAAATAATTCTAAAAGAATTCATAGTCTTTTCCCTCCCCCTCTCTCTCTATTTTTTTTATTTTATTTATTTTTTTATTTTTTGGTTGAAATGAATTTAGAGTATTCGTAGTAAATTTTTTTTTGACAATTTAAAAGATTATCATTTTTTTTTTAAATAATCGTGGAGGTTTTTTATTCCGATGGTTGTTATGAATTTTTTTATTATTATTTGCTAGTTTTAAAGTAAACACGATGTTTAATTCATGCAATGTTTTGTGTTTGAAAAGAGAAAAAAAAAAAAAAAAAAAAAAAACAGAATTTGGAAAAACCAGTTTGTATTAGTGTTAACTTTGATTTTTTTAAAGTTCATCCCCATAAAGAAGTCTTACCTTCTTCATGAAACGCAGTTCACAGCAACCCCAAAATAATCAAGTAATCACTCACAATTTTCTCATTTTTGTGTCAGACTTTGTTTATAACACTATTTGATTAGCTTGACTAAGAATCCGCAATGCTGTCATTTTCTGCGGGATTAAATTACGCGTTCACTTTGACTATTCACATTAATCATAAGAAACTAAGTTCTTATGATTAATGTGCATTAATGTGTATCTCGCATTTAATTTTTAGTTTCAAACAAAAGCTAAGTTTTGAAGTAAAAATGTAATTTTTAACTAATTTTTACTACAATACCAAAATTTAAATTAAATAAATAAAAGTTAAATATGCCTTATAAACAAAAAATACTTGCATGAAGAATGTCTGATGATATTAAAACATATAGCAGAATTTAAATTTTTTTATGTGTTGAAAACATATAGAAATAAAATAAATATTTATTTTTTCGTTAGATTTTTTTATTGAAAAATTAAATTTTTGAATAAATATTCATCTATACTAATGCATTTACATTAATTTCCTGGATAACTATAGAGTTATATTATACTTTATTTAATTAAAAAAATACAAAAGTGAAACTATGACAAGCGTATATTGTTTTCGCATGCGTCTTAATATGATGAGATTGTTAAAATACGTTTGGTTTGTAATGCATTACAAAAATACATAAAATACATTCAGTTAAAATACATTAGTTTCTGACTTTTTCTTCTATTTTAATTATAAACTGAAACACATCCTAGTTATTCAATCATGTATGTGGGTTGTTTCTTAATCATATTCTCTAATTTAGCATAAAATTATTCATATCCAATTCGTAACAACCTTTTTTTCTTTCTTTAATTTCCTTTAAAACGATTTAATCACATTTGATAGTAAATTCAAAATTCGGGCCTGAAAAAACTTAAAATAAATATCAAAAAAATTAGTTTATTTCTAACAGAACTACGAGATATAAATTGAAATTTTTAAAACTTATTTACTTAATTCTCAATCACTTAAAACGTGCGCACAATATGATAAAAACATCCTCGTTTCTTTTCTATTTCAAAACTTGAAAAAAATATATATTATAGTACTTCAGGGTGGTCCATCTCTTATAATCTTTTTTAAAAAAAAATTTCGCGGTTATATTGATTTTGCAAAAAGAGGATAGGCTTAACTTAGCCGGTGAAAGAGTGGATATTCACGTGTAAAGACATTCCTACTGTGAAGAGTTCCGGCTTATAGCTCGATAATTCCCTGAGTCCTATTTAAAAGTATTCAGCCACTAATAGATTTGTAAAGTATCAACAAGGCGATGAAAAGCTTTCTAAAACGACGTGGACAAAAGAAAAACAGTTTAAAGCACTTCAAAAATTATTCTATCTGTGGTAGGTAGTGCTTTGTAGAGAATGTTGAATGTAGGAGCTGAGGAATTAAAAAGCTGAATGCTTTATAATGTAATGGCATGTATAAATGTACATTCAAATCATACTACTCGCTTTCAAAATCCAAAATCGTTGGGGGAAAAGTTGTTTATTGAAAAGAACCACGTTTTTGTGTCCAATTTCGTAATTTCAAATATCGTGCTACACTCATCAATTATTTGGTATCTGCACAAAACAGTCTATTTAAAGGCTCTTCGCCCATTGAATTTTAGATTAAAATAAATTTTTAATTTTCGATTTTTTGGTCTCAATAAACTCTTGTTGATAAACGATTTATTGGTCGGTAATTGCACGATAATAGACTATTATATGGAAATTGGTGCTGTGAAAGATATATTATTTCATGGAAATTAAGCTTTTGTCGTCTGATTTTTCTAACTCCAAACATCGTTTATACAAAGCAATTGACATAATTAGAAGCCTCTTTGTACGCCATCTTGGATTTTAGTTTTAATTTTCCTCTCTTTTTCTTTCTTTTCTTTGTTTTTTGCTTTTTGTTTTGTTTTTTTGTCTTAACAAATTTTAGTTGATAAACTATTACTCGACAGTAACTCGATGACAGATTATTATAGGTAAATCTGAGGGAAGGAATATTGTAATTGCAATAGTAATGCTTGCATTTTGTAACTCTAAATATCGTCTGCACAAATTGGCATATTTGGAAGCCGCCTCGTTCGCTATCTTCGATCTTAAGTTGTATTCTTAATTATTGTTTTCTAATTTTTTTTTTGAACAAACCTTTGTTTGTTGGTAGACTATAGTTTGCCAGCTAAAAAATTTAAAAAAATGAAAGCGTTGTTTTAAATTAGAAGAAATAGCACTTTATAACTTTTAAAACTTCCATTAGTTTTTTTCAAACTAGTTAAGCATAAAATGTAGCGATCAATAATTTTGAATAGGGAATTTAACACGGTTTTAGTTTTTTTAAATTTGTTTTATTATTATTTAAACAAATGGAAACCGATATAGAATATACTGAAAAATTAACTTAATGAAAAGGCACAAAGATATTTGTCAAAAATCTAATAACAAACAAACGTGTAATATACTAGCTTCTTTTCAATAAATATTGATTTCAGAATTCTATTGAATTAATCTTGAAAGAAAAAATTAATTGAGAATCTAATATACCGAACAACTAATAGTTTAATAAATCAAATAAATTCAATAAATTAAATAGCAATAATATGTTAGGCAATTATGATTGAAAGAATTCTTCATAGTTCTTTTTTTTTTTTTTTTTTTTTTTTTTTTAAAGCTGTTTGCATAAAGGTTTTTTTTTTTTTAGAATATAGTTGCAATTTCAAATTATGCCCTAATGATGTTTTCCTCGCTTTTTTTCTATAAATAATAACTATTTATTGTCGAGGTTTTTTATTTTTATGACCTCGTGATTGATTTGGTGTCAAAAGTAGCAAATAAAAAAAGAAAGATTAGATATAAATCGTAACATTTCTGTAACAATTTTTTAAAAATATAAAAAACTCAATTCAGTAGAGATTAAAAGCCTTCCTATTTGAACTGTTATAATCATAGAAATCCCGTTAACAAGTAAAATTACTTCTCATTTTTTTCTTATTGAATCGCAAGTTCAGTATTCCTAACTTCAAATATTTTTATTCTCAAGTAAAGTTGATTATTTTTTTTTAAATCCAGATATTCCTTCATTTAATTATGATTAACATATTAACGAAAAGAGCTTGCATAAAATTATATTAAATACGTATTTTATGAATAAAATTACTTTTTTTTTAATCAATTCTTCAGAAAAAATTAGCAATGTTCAAAAGGAAGCAACTAACTGGGGTTGGCGAGCGGAGCGAGTAAAAGTGGAGCCTACTAGTTATAAGAATAATTCTTATAGAACATTAGGTTCAACAACCGCCTCTGGCTATGTGAAATATTTTGCTATACGAACTCATTTAAAAATCAGGCTAAAGAAAAAGTCTTTTGAAAACGATTATCTATATACTTTTCCATAAATACTCGGAAAAAAGCATTTGTCCTGTAAATCGAAAAATGATAAATGGCCGTTATTAAAACCCGGAAAGCTTTAATAAAAATACAGCGTAACGACTATCTTTTACCGTCCGGGTTTCACATAATAGTTTATTTTATCCACTCTTCCTCTCCCCCTTTCTCAGTGATTCGATGATATCATTTCCTGAGGGGAGAAAAACTGTCCCACCCCCTCAATTTCTATCGTTTTTCCTTTTGGTATATACTTTTTTTTTGTTATTAGATTTTTTGTGTCATGGCTTTAGCTTGCAAGTAGTTTCCTTACACAGGAAGCCATGATTGGCCAGGAAGAAAAGAGAATAGAAATAAGATCACTTTGTGATTGGATGGCGGAATCGAATGTTGGGGGATTCGGATGGAGCGGTTTTCGATCCCATGTCTCCACTGGGATGAAAGCAGAGGATGGAGAGCATGAATGAAGATGGGTGACTGTATTTGGCGACTTCGCGCCAATTGGCGATTTTTAAACAATAAATTTAAGATACCATAATTCAGAATTACCATAATCCATACAGTTCAGAATTGCGATATTTATAGCGCGATTTTGAGATTTTTGAATGTACTTTACTTATCTGAAACAAATACATATTGTTTAATTGAAATTTAAATCAATTTGGAAAAAATAGCGAAGAAAAGTTAATTTCAAAATATATGTGAGATTAATTTTTGGATTAGATTGATTTTTGGTTAATAAATAAGTATAATAATAAAACTAACTATAGTAGCGTATCGTAACTATAGTAGTAAAATAATAGAACTAAACACTTCAGAAAAATTCATCTTTTTTTGTTTGTTTATTTATTTGTCTGTTTGTTTGTTTATTTTGTATTTTTTAATATATTTGATTATGCATTTATTTATTTACTTATTTATTTATTTATCATTTAATTATTTAATTAATAAATTTACTTATTTATTTATTGGTAGAAAAATATATTCCAAGATATTCGACATTTATTTCGTTCTTTCCCTTATTAAAAAAAATTAAAACGTTAAAAAAATTACGAAATTTAGCAAACTTAAGTCAGCCAAATGATATTCGACAGAAAATGTTAGTATAAAGAAGGGATGACATGATTTTAATTAGGATTAAAATTGCGATACAAATAACTTTATTTATTTTTTTTAAATTCATTGATTTGAATCAACTGAATTTTTTAAAGCATCAATTTTATATAATTTAATGTATAAATACATTTTAAAGATTGGTGATTATTAAGTATAATTTCATTGATAATGAAGGTTTTATCGAAGGAAAAATTAAAAGGGTATTTTACTTGATGTTTGAAATAGACTGATAGATTAAATAAAATATTTTTTAAAAAATGCAGACAAAAGTGGAGTCGAACTTTTATTAATTTGTCATTTCCCATAAGATGCATGTCAAATAATTTGATCGTTAACAAACACATTTCAATTATACGCGTTCAATTATTCCCGTATTATACCCTATTCAACTGTAAATACTTTTAAAAAATTTTAACTATGTAGTTATAACATATAAATAATGAAATTTAACTACAATATGAGAGAGCGTCAGCTTTAATAAAAATTATTATGACTTTATTCATTATTTATTTTTTAGTATTAAAATAAATTATTTTAGTTATTTTTATTGGAATAAATATTTTAGCTGTATTTTTACATAATAAACAAAAATAAACCATTTCCACAACAGCCCATTATGAACTAAAGAAGAAGAATCATTAAGGTTAAGACCCTACAATTTTGTGACGAACTGTATGATTGTGACATTGTGTTTAGCATTGCGCACAGGCCACCTTCTCGTTCTAGACAAGCTGACAGATAGTCTCTCTGACTGAATGGTAACCATCAAGATTATGAATAACATCAAGTATTCTTTCTCTCAGAGCTTTGATTGATAAATGTAAAGAAAGGAAAACATTTCTTTACATCTCTCCACCAGTACTAATATATAAGATTCTCAAAGTTTTGGTTAGACTCCAGCAGACATAAGACATAGGACATCATTGGACTCTAATCCCGGCTTGGAATTTCAAGCTGCAATAAATTATGTAATTTCTTAGTTCTTTTTACATTGAAAATTGTTTTGCAGAAATTTCAAGCTCAGTTTTAAATAAAGAGAATAAAATAATACAATAAGAGAATTTAAATTAGAGAATTTAAATTAGAGAATTTTCAATAAAAAGAAAACAGTTTGTTTTGAACTGATTGTATGCATTTTCATGAACATATACATATCTAAAACGTATTTTTGGAGTCGTTTAAATGTTATGTAAGCAGTGCATATACATTACGTTTAATTATTGAACTCTAATCCCCGCTTGGAGTTTTAAGCTACAATAAATTAAGTAATTTTTCATATCTTTTTACATTGGAAATTGTTTTACAGAAATTTCAAGCTTAATTTTTTTCTTTTTAAATTGTTTCTTGTGAAAAGATTGTATGCTTTTTTGTGAACAAATACACATCTATAACTTATTTAAGGGGTCGCTCAAATATTACGTATACAACTAAAGTGGGGGAGAAATTTGTGACTTGCTTTCCTTCGTTGACAAGGGAAGAGAAGTGGTATAAGCAATGTTAATGTAAAACATTAAAATCCCTTAATTCTTGCATTAAAAAAAATACAAAAAAAAAATAAATAAATAAATAAAGGAAAAAAAATTGGAAAAAATTTCAAATTTGAAATGAAAGTTAAATTAGGGGAAAGAAAAAAATGGCAAAATCTTCTTTAAAGAGCTCCAATTTTTTTTTAAATAAATTCAAAACTGCATTTTCTCTTATGATAAGATATATTTCTTATTTGAATTTGGGCTCGATATTTATAAAAATATATTACTCAGTATATAGTAGTCGAAGTTAAAGTAAAAAGCAAAATAAAAAAGTGGGGATAAAAGCAAAGTTATACTTTTTCTTTGAATCTCATCTTGATATTTATAAAAATATATTACTTCAGTGATCAAAATTAAAGCAAGAAGCAAAGGGGGTGTTGCTAGTTTCTTTCATAAGCATGGAACAATTCAAAAATGCCAAAAACATGTTTGTCTAATATTTGAACGGCTATTTACACTGGTTTCAATAAAAACAGCTCTAATATTTCAAGAAGTTATTAAAAAATAAAAATAAATAAACGGAACTCCCTGATAAACTTATGTTCTAGAGCTCAGGTACTCAGGTGCTAATACTCAATCTTAATGGTTTAAAGGGGGTGACCTCAAACATGCTAATTAATAAGTGCAGACGATATTATAAGTAACAAAATCAGACACAAAAATGTGCTTTCTCCAAATAAAAAATGCCCTTTTTTAGACGGATTTGGATTTCTGACACTAAAAATAGGGTGGGGGGGGGGCAGAGGCAATCTGGAAAATATTGTACCAATACATTGGTCAGTAAAGCGATTGAAAGTTTGGTCTCCTTATTGTTAATTACCTCAAGAACTTTTTAAGCAAAATAAAAAAAAAAATTGCTCACAATTATGAAATTAATTTATCCCTATTTTAACCCTATTAAGCTAATTCCATATAAATACTAATTATTCATTATTTTTTATTATTTTATTTAATAACAATCAAAAAAAAATTTTTTGGAATTATTCACTAAGAAAATTTTTTAATCATTTTGAATCATTATGAATTTAAATGTCAAAATACAAAATTCAAACGAAATTGGTTGAATTGTTCTTGATAGATCAAAATTTAATTTATGACTTTTTAAAAATTTAATTTCGAAATTTGATCAAAAGTTATTTAGGGTGTTCTTTTAAATTTTTTATGCACTGTACATAATTTGTTATTTCAAAATTTATTCTCCCAATCTAATTAAATCTTATTTAATGTTTTTTCCTTTTTATATTCTTCCACTCAAATATTTGGCGATCTTTGGCGACCTATCAAATCCAGCCAAGCACTCATTGAGAACATTACATTAGCCTTCGTCTCTCCATCAACGATCCTAAGCCTAGTTAATGGAGAAACAGCTAGAAACTCAATTTACCTACAATATTGGTTGATGATCACCGCTGCGTTTATAGTTTATTGCGTGTAATGATGAATTACACGTAATGACGTTGCCCAAAGAATTGAGGGAAAAGGAGGCGTTTTTGTATTATTACCCTTTTACCCCCCTATACTACCCCTGACATTTGAGAGAACGGAATTGTAATGCCATAAATATAAATAGGCACTTTAATTCGATGGAATAAATAATATTAAAAAAGAAAAATCTTTAGTTTATTCTCATTTAATTATATTTTTCCAATTTTGTGGAATATTTTACATTTTATGCCGACATTTCATATTCAAGGTGGCAATTCCCTAAAAAATTCGAAGACAATATTATATTTTCAATTTAAATTTAGCTTTCGAAATGTATACAATGTACAAGCTGCAATTGTAGAATGTTGTTGTTGTTTTTGTCCATTTTTTTTTTTTTTTTTTTTTTTGTTGATAAAGTTTACATAATTTTTTTTTAAATGCATATTGCTTTAAAACAAAAATAACTAAATAATAATAAATGAAATACAATATGATAAGAATTTTTTTTTTTTAATTTAATAAGATAAATAATCCCAAGAAACTGAAGAGATAAAATATTACTTAGAAAGCTTCTTTGACTTTAATATGCAGATTAAAATAAAAGCCGACATGTTTAAGCACGCAAAAATTAAAATAGACGCTTAATCTCATGACTTGTCATGAATGAAAAGAAATAAAAGTGATATGAAATATAAAACACTTTTATATTATTTGAAACATACACATTTTATATTTCAAATCACTTTTGTTACTTCACATCTTGAGAATGGGCGCTTAATTTCGAGCTCTTGAAACATGTCGGCTTTTATTTTCATCTGTATATTTTTGAAGAAAGTGAAGTTTTTTAATCAAATAATTCAGTTATACAATTTCGGTATTTGAATAAAATAAAATATATGAAAACGCTTCGTTTCTCATTTTTAGTATAAAAACTTTTGTATTTAAATAAAATAAAATATGTCAGAATCGCTTCTTTCTCTATTTCCAATTGTAAAATTTTTGTATTTGATTTAAATGTAATACATCGAAATATTTTCTTTTAACTATTTTCAGTTTTCGAATTTTTATATTTAATTGAAATTAAAATATTAATGCACGAATTTTCGACTTTTAGATTCGATTTTGTATTTGTATGAAAAAAAATAGATATTTAATAAGTTTTTCTCTTTTTTCTGTTTCAAAAATTTTGTATTTAAATAAAAGAGAACCTTTTCTTTTTTCTTTTTTTTCAGTTTCAAAATGTTTTCATTTAAATAAAAAGTTTCAATTTTAAATATAACAAAACAAACTCTCTTTCTTATTTTGAATTTTTTATATACTTAGTCTTGTTTTTCTGTTTAAAAATTTATTGCATTTGAATTCAATGAAATGCATTATGGTTCTTCTTTTCTAGTTTTTATATTCAAAAAGTTTTTATTTTGATAAAATGAAATAGATCATATCTTTTCTTTTAGTTTCTGTAGTTTTAAGTCATTTTTATTATTGTATAAAAGAACATGTACCATAACACTTATTTTCAGTTTTAAAATTTTTGTAATTGAATAAAATGACAAATATTATGACACTTATTTTCAATTTTAAAATTTTTGTAATTGATTAAAAAGGCATTGATTATGACAATTATTTTCAAATTTTATGTAATAGAAAAAAAGAACATATATTATGACACTTAAATTCAACTTTAAAATTTTTGCAGTTGAAGGAAATAAAATGTATCAAATATTCTATCCTTCTCTTAATATCTATCAAATATTCTTTTATTTTTAATTTAAGTTTAATTTAAATGTCTGTAGCTCTGTGCTACACGCGGTAAAATAAAATTTAAAACCACTTGTACAGACGCGTCGAATTTCGAAACAAAAAATATGATAATTAAATTTCATTATTGATACTAAAATTCCACCTGACACATTTATTTTTAAATGACTGAAATGCAGAAAAAAAAGAAGGGGAAAAAAAGAGAGAAAGTGCGTGTGTGAAAGAAGGGAAGGATAATTGGATAAAATTTTGAAATTTAATGGAAAGTATTTTCAAACAGCTATGTGCTTAAAAAAAAGAAGAAAAAAACACATTTTAACAATTTTTAGCATTTAAGTATAATAAATCAGAATTATTTTAATAACTAAGGCAAATCAACTGGTTTTGTACGGTATATCAATTGAATGAACAATTGAAACGTATGTGAATTTTGCCGGTTTAGACTTCTACTATTTTTCAATAAAAACTGAGATGTAAAAAATGTCTAGAATGACCCCCTCCTAAAGCACTCAAACTCATTCAAGTCTAAATGACCACTTGACCACGCCTTCATAGTTTGATAAATAGCCTTTTGAAGAAAAGAATAGCTTTCATTTCCGTTTCTGAACGTTCGCTTTTCCACTCCCAGAAAAGCAAGAAAGGATTTAATAGACTCCACTAACTGTCTGGACTACTGAACTTCATGATATACCACTCTTTTCTATGAATATCTTCTGCAACTGGTCAACAACACCAAGGATGGACAACAATACCTGTGGGTCACACCTTTTATCCACTCGTATGCCACGCGCCAAGATTGATCACCTTCGATTGCAATCGCCAACTCCACGAACCACTTTCTGTAAAAATAGAAAAAGAAGTAAATGTCAAAGGTGGTGAAGTAATGCGATCCCTTTTCGAACCTTTTTGTGGAATATTCGAACAATTCTTGCATGAGTTTCTTCTGTAAATATCAGCTCAATGTCCACATTCAAAATAGTAGGTGAATAAGCGAAGAGCGATGTAATATATATGCGTGTTAACTTTATTTTACAAGAAAGTTGTAGACTTGAAACCAAGCGTGAAAAAACTTGGCGCCCGCCAAAAGCTTATCAATTTCTGGGAAAATAAAATTTCAGTTATTTATTGTTGTGTAGACGTACAGTAAAATGACGCGACTGGTTCGTCCTGTAACTTGATCAAACATAGTTTCTAACAATAAAATGCTTGCTGAATTGATTATGACGTTAGAAATACCTTTCTTCTTTTCAATTAAGGATAAAGAAAAATTTTACTGGTAAACAATACCTGTGTAACTTTTATTTTAATGCTGTAAAAAATTACGGTAAAAAATGCTGGCACCCTGAGAGCAATACCTGTAAAATCAATTTTACCGCTAAATCCATTTTTACCGTAAAATTTTATACCGTAATTTTCACAGTAATAATTATTAAATTATAATGATCCAGTGATTTTAAAGTAATATTTATTTAATTATAATGATTCAGTGATTTTGAAGTGAATATCAGTGTAAAAATTATGGTACATCAGATTTTTTTTCCG
Organism: Parasteatoda tepidariorum; assembly: GCF_982258835.1. Classification (NCBI taxonomy): domain Eukaryota; kingdom Metazoa; phylum Arthropoda; class Arachnida; order Araneae; family Theridiidae; genus Parasteatoda; species Parasteatoda tepidariorum. Next base: position 90,226,390 of record NC_141763.1, on the reverse strand, counting down.
TAAAGTTTCACGGTAAAAACGAATTTTATAGAAAAGCACTGTAATGCGATCCGGAATTTTCGACAGCATGGCTTCTGAAGAAATCTGTGATAAAACTGGATACCATGTGATTTTCTGGCTCTGTATGAGAATAGGCCGTCAACAATGGAAAACGGTTTTATGCTACTGCGTTTTGATCTTAAATTGAAAAACTTATTTCATTTTAATTTTGCTTTTAAAGGCCGGGATAGCCTGGTTGGTGGGGCACTGTGCCGAAGTCCAAGAAGTCGTGGCTTATCCACGCAGCCGAAGACTCCCCGTGTAGTAAATGGTGACTAATGCTCATTAAATCTGTCAGGTCACAAAGTACTCCATGTTCCCATAAAAAATAATACCTCTGGGGGTAGTGAACCAGGAGTTTCCTTGTCTTCTGGATTGGATTTAAAATTACAAGGCTACGGAGTTGAACATTAGTAGTCGTAAGCACAAAATTGGGTCGGCTGCTTAATAACTAAAATAAAATACAATGTTGTGTTTACGTTACATCAATTACTATTTTGTTAGATTAGTTTTTTATCAATATGTAGCAAAACTACAAAATTTGCTCAAAAACGAATAACGGATACGATTAAAGGATGAAAACTTTATAATATTAAGCAAAGCTTTAAGTTATAGGCTAAAATAAAGTCAATAAAGTCTTTCAGATTTTTATAAGTTAGACATCACATCAATATATAGACTGTGTAAAAGAGTTTTGAGGATGAGGGACTACAAACATTTTGTTAACAATGTCTATAACAGGTGAAAGGTCAATTGTTCTCAACCCCAGAAAACAAATAAATTCACGAAAACTGGATATCAACTTTCGCAGAGAGAAATTCCGCAAAATATCACGAACTCGACGATAACGAAGAGTATACTGCGGGGGCGTTTAGGGCAGTCGGTAACGGCCCATTAAAAAAGACAGATATGGTCGTAAGGATTTCGATGGAGTTGGATTAAACATCGGCATTTATGCGTACGCTCAAAGTGCAAATTGACATGATTTATAAGGGGGTGACAATTACAAGAAGCATGCTTGCATTTTCCTCTTTTTTTTTCTTCGTTTTTTTTCTTTTAAATGTTAAGAATGTGATATTACATTCCAGGACACGCGATCGCTTGCTATTTTTTTAAAAATATTCTTTGCGAGGAATATGATTAGATTTCTTAACGATTATTTATCATTTCGAGATAAATTATGCAGTTTACACGTGTGTGATATCATCGATGATTTTATTTTATTTTATAAAAGTCGTTGAATAGACGACCCCATCTTGAGTTTACGACTTCCAATGATCAATTGCGTTGCCTTGTTATTGTGAACCCAATCCAGAAGACAAGGGAATTCCTGGATCATGCATTAGGAGAAATCTGAATTCGTGGAGGACTTTTTGTGGCAACTAATCAGTCTTTGCTTTGGCAAGGGGAATTTAACCCATGACCAGTCTGCCACTGAGAATATTTTGCGACAGCACTGTGGTCGGCGTGAGCCGGGTGCGGAATTCATATCAACCAGTCATCGTAGGGATTTGAACCTGGGTCTCCTCATTGGGAGGCGAATGCTCTTTCCCCTAAGCCTCATCATCATAGATAATTGAATAACTGAATTGTTCACACGAAGTTGATTAATATGCTAACTTCCATCATCGAGCCGTGATGGCTCAGGGGATGGAACTTTCACCTTCCAATGAGGTGAACCGGGTTCGAATCCCAGCGACAGCTGGTCTTTGTGAACTCCGCATCCGGCTTGCACCGACCATAGTGCTGACATAAAATATCCTTAGTGGTAGACGGATTATGTCCCCTTGTCGTCAGGCTAACCATAGGAAGTTTTCATGGTTTTCCCCTACATGTAACGCAAATGCGGGTTAGTTCCATCAAAAAGTCCTCACCGAAGGCAAAATTTCTCCCAATATTTCCTTCGGGATTGGGTTCAAAGTAACAAGCCTACGGAGTTGAACATTAGTTGCCGTAAACCCAAAAAAATGGGTAAGCTGTTCAACGACGCTTATAAAATGAAATAAAATTCCTATCATCCATTTATTTCATGAATTGACAAATTAACGCTCCCCGTATTAAAATTACTCCCCAATCGATGACTTGCTGATTTGTATAATCAATTTATTATAAAATTGATGAATGTGCTTTTCGCATAATTATCTTATTATACTGTTTATGAACATACACTCCAATCTATAGCCAATATATAACATTGTTGATGAATTGCCAACCCAAATAGACAGTACATAATACTATGCATTAAAATATCCACAACACATAGCCGATATATAGTATTGTGCATGAATTGCCAATCTACATAGCCAACATATAATATGGTGCACGATTGGCCAATTCATATAATTAATATATAAAGTAATATATAAATCTAATTAATATTAAATCAACATAGCCAATCTAATAATCTACATAGCCATCTAATAATTAATATATAAATCTACATAGCCAACATATAATATGGTGCACGATTGGCCAATTCACATAATTAATATATAAAGTAAAGAAACCATTTATAAAAGTTCAAATAAATTACTTAGATTTGTTCAATCAATGCAGTGCAATATACCCTTTAAAACCCATTAAACAACACAATACTTCATAAACTAGAATCGTAATTAAAATTCTACGTAATCTTTACTTTGATTTATCCTTATCCGTGAACACAGATATCCCCCTTTTTTTTTCATGTGGTTTCAATTCAGTAAGACCACCTTTCATGAAAGTCCAATTGAATTACCTAGTAACTATAAAATTATCGCCAAGCAATTTACTTTTAAATCCCAGCAAACAATTTTGTTCTTCAAAAACTTGGATGATTAACACATCCTAATTAAAGCACAGCAATTACTTTCTTTACCATTAATGTATACGCATCTGGTGGCTGTTTTTTTCCCCTCTCCTCTTCATTTGAGTTGGATCCCGTAAACCAACCATTTATAAGAGTCCAAACAAATTACTTAGATCTGCAGAGGTGTGGTTCTGGACAGCTCAAAAAGAGAGAAGGAAAATCATTCCTAAACATCAAGTGTTGTTTACTGAACATTCCTAAGCACTGATGGATGACATCTCTCTGGTATCACAACCATCAGAATCACCTGCTGTGACCAGGCGTTGTGTTGTTGGTACGGTAGCTGGTATTTAGATAAATTATCAAGTGCTTTCGAAGATTACGTCAGACTCTAATTTTTTTCGGGGGTTCAGAAAAAATAAGATGACACAACGCCTCTTATAACTTTACCGTTAAAAGTAACTGTAGTTTACTATAAGTTAGAAGAAAAAAAACATACTTTTCTTTTTATCTAACGAATACATCAGTATTTTATGCAATGTACCAGTCAATATACTATACAATATTTCCCTAAATTTTACGTTATGACTCAAGTAATTTCATGTAAATGTTTACGCAATGTGCAAAATGCCGGCATTGTATACAAAGTCTGGTGTTTTTTAGGAAAAAAATGAAATACTTGACTTATTATATACTTAACATAAGCATTGCTTGTCCCGCAGTGAACTGATCGTTAAGACACGGTTCCCAGCAGATCACCGAAGTCAAGCAACACTGACTGCGGTCAGTGTGCGGGTGGGTGACCACTTGGATTCGTCTGCGTAGGGACCGAGGATGTGCGGTATGGATACTCGTTAAACTGTTCCACCGTAAAGTGCTCGACTTCTCTCGCAGATCGTCGGGCTACCGAAGCGGGGGTGCCATCCCCTCTGCAGAGGATCAAAATTGTGATGGCATGTCTTCGGATCATCCTCAGGTATGTTTCCCAGACCGTCGCCAATAGCCCATTGTGCAGCTCTAGTGGGATGCAAATAAAGTATCTACCTACCTTGAATACAATGCTTAGGTAATTGTATGCCATGCTTAGTGCATACGACGTCATGTGTATACAATTCTTAAGCTTTGTATACACTAAAAAATCCTTTTTTGGCAAAGTATGAAACGTGAGAGCCATTATATACTTTACTTAGGCATTGAATACAATGCTTAGGTAGTTGTGTGCAATGCCTCGTGCATACAATCCCAGGAATATAAAAGTAAGTGCGCATACAACGCCTTGTGTATTCTGAAGCACTGCTGAGTCAATCGAGACTAAAATTCAAAGCCTGCGCTCTCACTTTTAAACAGATAAATCGGGGCTAAAAAAATGCTATCCAAGTTTTTATTTAATCTGTATTTATATTATGATAAAAAATATTTAATGCCCTAAAAAAATAATACCAAGAAAAAAAATTGATCTTAGCATTTTTCTCCTTAACTCCAAGGTCACGTTGTGTTATCTTTTTTCTCTCTCCTTTTTTATCCAATTTCCTTCAAAGTTTTCGCATTGCGCTTGCGTTTACGCTACGCCTTATGCATCTTCTTTATAAGCTACCAAACACAATTTTTTTTCAAAATTAAAAATCAAAATATTTATCTAAGTCCCGCTTTTAAGTAAAATGACAAAAAATAACAACTCCATTGCTTATTATGTTTACTGTTGTTATTTCTAACACTTTTAATCTCAAGACAAAATCAGTTTATTAAAACAAATTTGGAAATACTTAAAACCAATTAATAATTATGCAAAAAAAAAAATATTACAATCCAAACTTTAATTTTGCTAGAATAAAAAAAAATCTCTTAAAGCTAGTTTAATTAACCAGAATTACAACGACATAAAACGTAATGAAAACCACTATTTCACAAAATATCCTTAATTAAAAAAAAAAAAAACACCAACATTTTCTTCCTTTGCAGCAATTTTTTTCATTATCTTTTAGAGATTAAATATAACAATTTATACGCTACAATTTCTTACAAAAATGTAGTTTAAAGGCTCTTAAACGAAATATAAAAATTATTCGGAATGGGCGTTTATAATTAAAAGAATTATTTTAAATAACTCCCGCAGAGAAATGCGAAGAGCGCTATTCCCTCATAATCAACAGCCAAAGGTGGCAAGTAATTATCGTCATAATTACCAATAATCCAGCCCCATTATAGAACAAACAGCATAAAGCGAGAGAAAACACACCACGGTTCCCAGATGTTTAACTTAAGTTAAAAGGGGGCGCGCGCAACGGTTGTGTTTAATTAGCTCAACTTTAATTACAGTTAGCTGGCAGCATTCACTGTAGCGCCACCACCCGGAGCGATCATTAACTGGTAAGCCTCTGTGCTTACGGTTTAATTAAGAATCGACCGTAGAATGGAATTGCTTTTGCTGAGCAAAATGGCGAGAACAAATTAAGTGCTTTCCAGAAAGGAAAAAAAAAGGGTAATATTTTTCTCAGCCAATCAAATAAAAGAGCTAGGTATTAGAAGGTTATTAGATTTTATTGTTTTTGAATCTCGTTTATTGAGGAGGAAGAATTTTTTTTTGCCGTTTTTAAATTTGAGAGGGTGGCTCGTCTCTGCAGAAAAGACCTTGCTAAGAGATTCTACAAACATGGATGTTCTATAATTAGATTAAGTGAAAGAGATAAAAATTAACGAGATTACAATTTGATCCATGCTTTTGAAAAGTTGTTTCAAAGGAAATAAGTTGTTAGCATATCTTATTTGTTTTTGTTTATGTTTGATTCCAATATTCTTTTACAATAATCTAACTGCTTTTGTTCCTTTTTTTTTCTTTCAATATAAAGATGTTTAATGTTTAGTCTGAAATATTAAAATGCTGAACACACGTATAAAAACACAACAGTGACAAAAAGATAAAAGAAAAGAGAGACTAACGAAGAAAATTAAGAAAAACAACAATAAGGTTCTTATTTACTGTGCATAAACAGCAGGTACATAAAACTCATAGAATAAGTTTGAAATATAAAGAAAACTTAGTATGTAAAGAAAACTATATAGTATATATATATATTAAATGAATTCCGGGCAAGAATGTGCTGCGAAATAATCTTAAAAAAAATTATCTGAAAAGAAATGAAACATTGATGAAGGGATATTAAATAAATACCTGACAATGACACGCACATTTATGCTTATTGGTTATCCTGGTTAAGTCGATTAGGCCATTACTGAAAATGTATGCTTTTTTTTTTATATAAACCAATTTGCTGCACTAAGAAGATTCTTTCAATTGATATTAATAAATTGGAATCATTAATTGAGCCACGGTGGCCAGGGGATAGAATGTTCGCCTTCCAATGAGGTGCGCGGGTTCAAATTCCGGCGATGGATGGTCGATACGAATTCCGCACCTCGCTCGCACCGACCACAATTCTGACGTAAAATATCCGGATGAATCATGAGTTAGAGTCCTCTTTCCGTCAGGCTAACCACGGGAGATTTTTGTGGTTTTCCTCTCCATGTAACGCAAATGCGGGTTCGTTCCATCAAAGGGTCCTCCATGAAGACACATTTCTAATATACTGGATCCAGGAGTTCCCTAGTCTTCTGGATTAGGTTCACAATTGCAAGGCTACGGAGTTGAACATTAGTGGTCGTAACTGCAAAATTGGGTCGGCAGTTCAACTACGGATATAAAATCAAATCAAATCAAATCATACTAATTAAAACTAGAACTAACTTAACTTTTTACTTTGTCAGTTAGTCATTTAAAGTCATGAACAATACCTAAACTGACTATGATATCTTAATAATTTTAACAAAGTTTCAAAACCATCACATTTTAAATCTTATCGATACTGTTAATACTATTACCAAAATGATAAACTTACAAAATTTTGTCCTTACATAAAATTGTCTGAGCCCAGGCTTATAAAATCTAAATTACATATTCAATTTTATTACACGCAATTTATTTAAATTATATATTTGCTCTGGTCGAAACAAATATTTTAAATTAAATTATCAACACTAATTATTTTGTTTATAGGCGTAAGGTATAAAATTTTATAAATTTTATGATGGCGAAATTTCAGAAAACTAATTTATTTTGATAAACAAATTTTGATTTATCTATTATTCATTTTTTATTAATGTTTACAAATGAAAAACAAATTCGGTATCCACTTTATTTAAAATTGTCTTGATCGAAAAAGTGTATTTCAACAGCAATGAAATAACTCAAATAATGGTTTTATTTTATAATCTAGTAATTTACTCTGCGTGTGAAATTAGATGGCGACATTATCAGAATTTCTATAGAATTTCTTTCTCTTACGAAACAACGAAGTCTAATTTTCGGCAACCTACACTAAACTCTTCTTTTTATTATAATGGAACCGTTTTGCAAAATCACTGATAAACAAAATTATCACCAAAAAGCGGAAATTGTTTCACATTTGTGGCGAAGCGATAAATTTAAATTGAACAAAAATAAAAATACAATTAGAGTTTTTATTTTTCCCATGCACCCTAATGTTTACTTAGAGATTTAGAAAGAATTAATAAAAAAAAAAAGCTTCCAAAAGAAGATTTTTTTGTGGCTCACTGTATTCGATTTTCATTAAAATTTTTTAATAGAATAATAAATTGTTTGCATTTTTTCATTATACATTTCTAATGGAATTTCATCCCTGATGGAGGCCGGGGAAAAAACGGTGTTCTTTTTTTCATCGGTTTTTAATTTAGTTTTTCACGGTGTATTTACTTGTATTAAGCCTACATCACAAAACAAACCTTTTTTTTCCTTATTGCTCGGCTTAAAAAGTTAAACTTAATTAATTTTTCCAAACAAAGATCGTTCTGTTTTGAGTAAAAGCGTATTAAAAAAATTATTAAAGAAGTCACCCAACCCTAATGCTTTGACTTTTTTGAAGAAAAATATTTTTTTCTTTTTGCAGCAGATTAAAAAAAAAAATAAATAAAAAATAAGCAAGCAAAGCTGTAGTTTGATAAGTTAAATATGTTTAGTTATACGAAACAAATTTATTCTAGTTTTTTTTAAATCACCTTTGATAAAGTAATGGTATTTCTTTTATACTTTTTTAGTAAACAGTGTTTAAGATAAAAAAAACTTTTATGTGTAGTTTTTTAAGTATTTCATTAAAATTTTGTCAAAAAGCAATTATTTTTTATATCACATAATTTTTTGTTAATTCCATCAATATTTGATATTAACCACAAAAATCTTTCTTTTTTTATCCTTTTCTGATGCGATATTTTCAGAAAACATTAAAAAATGACTTTGTAAAAAAGAATTTAAGAAGAAAATTGAGCATTCATATGATTTTTTTAAACCTTCGAAACGCAAAAAAAATTTTTTTATTAATAAAAAAATATTTTATATTAATCTAATCAAAATAAAATAGAAAGGCTATTTTTTTAGATTAGTACTATTGATTAGATTAATACATAATATTTTTTTCTTAAAAAAATGTTTTTATTACGTTACGTTTAAAAATATTATGTATTAATCTAGTCAAAATGAAATAGAAAGGCTATTTTTTTAAAATTCATATGGAATTTTTCAGAACTTCAAATAGAACAATAATATAAATATTTTTTTCAAAGTGTAACATGGTTTATTCAATCTTGAATGAAGACAAACATTTTTTGAAAAATGTAATTTCTTAATTAATGTAATATATTTATTTATTTATTTAATTTCAATATTTTAAATATTAATAGCTTATTCCGCAATCTAAAACAGATCTCAATAAATTATTCTAAAGTTATTTTTAAAATTATTTATTTGTACAAAAATATATATAATAAATGCAATAAAGTTTTAAATCTTGCACAACTATATGGTCTTTTTTCTGCGATTTTTAAAAAAGCAAATTCAGATGTTACGAAAAACATAAAAAAATTAACGTATTAATGTAATAGCGAAATTACAATTTTGAGAAATTAAATAAATAATAAAAATCAGTACAATCTTAGAAATGAAATTTAAATTAAGGGTCAAATTAAAATTATTTTATTTGCAAAATAGGAAATTTATTAAAAAGTTTAGTGCACAGATTTTTTTTATTATTTGTGTAATTCGGATAATCATGTAAAAGATTATAACAAATACATCACCTGTATGTATTTTGTTGAGATAAGCCGTTTTTCAGTTTACAAATAATCGTTACCAAAAAAAAAAAAAAAAAAAAAAAAGGAAAGAAAAGAAAAATGAAAGCAGAAAAAGATCCGGGATGTTGGGTCAGAATGTTCGTGGGCAATATTTTGTCTTGGACGCAAAACAGAATAAATAAGCGAAATAGCGCTAAACAGAATTTTATGAGAACAAATACCTTGGGATACAATCTCTTGAAAACAAAAAAGTGTGGAACAGAATATTACATGAACCAAATAGCAGGGAACAGAATCTCATGAAAACAAAAAAAGCGTGGAACTGAATCTCATAAAACTAAAATAGCGTTCCCTAAAAAATAACAGAATCTCAATAGAATAAATTAACACGAGAACAATCTCATGAAATCAAAAAAGCGAGCTTATGATATCAAAATAGTGTGGAACTGATTCTCATAGGACCAAAATATTGTGGAATTGAATCTCATGAGAACAAAATAAGAAAAAACAGAATCTCATGAAGCAAAAAAAAAAAAAAATAAATAAATAAATAAATAAATAAATAAAATACGAAGGAAAAAAAACTCCTTCTTATAAGACAAAAATAGCGTGGAACAGGATTTTTAAAAGAGCAAAATGGAATGGATCGAATCAAATTAACTCATGAAAACAATAAAATATGGAACAGAATCTCATAAGAACGTATTCTGGCAACTGATATAGCGGATACAACGAGGAAATATGTGCAAAAGCTAATGCAATTACATAAAATTTTTATTTTTGTAGCGTTTTTCACAAACAAGAAAGATTAGGGTTCACAAATTAGCAGAAAAGCCATTCATAAATATATTTTCATCTGCACATCGCAATTTCCGAAACTTTTCAAAAATAAATAATAATAATTTTATAAAAATTTTAGTTACTTTCAAACTATTTTTCCCCTACCCAGCAGCATGTAATGGCGGAAAACAATTATGAGTAAAGAAAAACAAAAGAACAGCAATTGGGTACTTCCATTTCAAGAAGAAGACGATCACGGAGACCCACACATGTGACCTATGATATCAACTAGGGCTGATCACTTATAAGCAAAACGGCGCTTAAGTCGAGCTAAGATTTTCCACACAAGTTAGAATGTCAATTAACGTGAAATTAACTAAGTTCAACGTCGTAGTCGTTAATTGAAATATAATTCTTTCTAGTCAACGTCTTTTACTTAACTTAGATTTATTATTTGCTCATGAATTTTATTGCAGCCGTTATATATTTTTGTTTTGTGTACCTGGCAACTTCGATGCATAATTAGTTCGTTTATATTCTGCATGGCTTCTTGCCAGTCTTCACTAAGTAAGAAATATATAGTGAAGGAGTTGAAATCCTTGGGAAAGAATATAGAATGCATCACTTAAGAGAGTTGATACTTGACCGGGCTTGGTTTACTCGAAATAGAATGGAAAGAACAGTTGCTAACGTATTTAAATGTCACGGCTCAACAACCAATCAGGGTCGAGATACCCACGCTATGTCACTTGCTGGTATCCCATTCTGGAAGGAATGAAGAAAATGAAAATAAATGGTAACGGTACTTACACTTAGTGGCAATAATTTTTGTGACCAAATAATCTTCTTATAAATTATTTGGTCACAAAAAAAAATTCTTCTTCCCGCTCCCTAATCAGTTTTTTTTTTTTTTTTTTTTTTTTCTTTAACAGATATAAGTAGATTTATATAATCGAATTTAAAAATCATTCAATTAAAATATTCCAAAATGTTATATTGCAAAAACACAGAATCAGTTTCAAAGATTTAGTGCCCGATTCTGTTATTATGAAATTTAAACCTGGTGAATTTGCTTATCATTGCAATCGTCTACAAAATTGAGTTAAAAATTCTCATTTACTTTTGTTTACGATGAAAGCTCGTTAAATGTTTGTTTTTTTCTTCACTAAAGAGATAGATTACACAGAAAAAAAATCCTGGTGTAAATACGGTGAAAAGTATTGGGAAAGTACTGCCACCCTGGATGCCTCATCTGGAAAATCCATTTTACCTTAAAATCCACGTTTACAGTAAAATTTTAAACCGTAATTTTTACAGTAATATTTATTTAATTTAAATAATTCAGTGATTTTTCAATAAAAATTACTGAATATCAGATATTTTATTTCGTAAAATCTATCGGCAAAAAGTACCGGCACTCTTTAGTACCGGTACTTCAGTACCGGTAATTTGATCTGGAATTTTTCGCAGTGTACCAATAGTGCGAAAGGAAAGATTTTTACATTGCTTTTCAGTTTTCAGTAGTTCTTTTGTATTTATTGCTTTAATATGTATATTGACTGCTATCTTCTACACGTTAAATGCATAGTTCCATTCGTTAAAGGCATTGTTCCGTTCGTTAAATATATTCTTCTATTCGGTAAATGCATTCTTATATTCGTTAAAGGGTTTTTTCTATTTGTTAAATGCATTGTTCTATTCGTTAAAGGCATTGTTCCATTTGTTAAATGTATTCTTCTATTCGTTGAATACATTCTTCTCTTCGTTAAATACATTCCTCTATTTGTTAAAGGGACTCTTCAATTAGTTTAATGCATTGTTCCATTTAATAAATGCATTCTTTTATTCGTTAGATGCATTTTTCTACTCGTTAAATGCATTCTCCTATTCATTAAATCTATTCTTTGTTAAATGGATTGTTTTATTCATTAAATGTATTGTTCTATCCATTAAATGCATTTTTCTATTTGTTAAATGCATTTTTCTATTTGTTAAATGCATTGTTTCATTCGTTAAATGCATTGTTCTATTCATTAAATGCATTTTTCTATTTGTTAAATGCATTGTTTTATTGGTTAAATGCATTTCTTTATTCGTTAAATGTGTTTTTCTATTGGTTAAATACATTCCATGTGTATAAAACGTTTGAAACTTGATTTGAATTGTTTGAATTGTTTGAACTGGGCAAGAAGAATTCATTCATTGAAGTAATATTTGAGATACAATTTAAAATTCCGTTTGAAATGGGGAATATCCATTTGCTATTATTAACCCCTTCCTTCTAGCTCCCGTGAAAATGACGGGGTGAGTTTTCGTCAGCTATTTCTCGCTCCCGTGATATTGGCGGGCTGGAGTGTTCAGTAGTAACGCTAATAAGAATAAAACTAATTCATTTCTTTTGCCCGGAAAACATTTTATTTCTCATTTTACACATCTGATGGCAGTACCAGAATATTTTTAAGGTAATTGTAGATAGTTAGTTTATTTTAAACTAGTTGCAGCACTAATCAAGTACGTAATACAAATACAAAAGCCAAAAAATAGGCACTTTTATGAACGTTTTCTTGAAAATTAACCGATTGTTAAGGGGTTAATGACAGAGGGGGAAATGAAAAGGCATATACAATAGTGAGCTTTTCAAGTTACACAGAAAGCCAGATATTATAAACAACATTAATGTAAACCGCATGAAATTTGCTAGGCACATCATTAGGACTGATTCAAGAGTTCAATTGGTGCGAGAAAAAGAGGCAGGTTTAGAACACAAAGAGTTGCACCCTGGAACACCCTGACATAGAGACGACCAAAATAGTAAGAAATTCTGAAGTACACTCTGTCCTACGAAGGGCTGTAGAGTCAATAAAGAAGAAGGGGAAGAATTGAAGAAGTGGCGAAGGAAAAGTACGTTTTTAAAATTAATTTTACCAGAAAAAAAAAGTATGTGAAGAATTTAATATGTTTCAACGTATATTTTGTGGTCTGTTTTAATTTCTAATGATTTACATCGTATTCATAAGTCTTGAACATTTCACTAAATTGTTATAATGGGGCGGGATTTAACATTATGCGAAAAAAAATTAACATCAAGAAACTTTCTTTTTGTGTTAGATTTTTTCTTTAATATTTCGGTTTAGAGACATTATTTTTTTAATGATAAAAAACCAAATGTATTTGCTTTTTTTTTTTTTTTTTTTTTTTTTTTTTTGAACGTTGAAAAGAATAATACGGAAACGGAAGGGAAGAAAAATTTTGTTGGCAAAACTATAAAAATTCTTTAAGTTTGCAGAAAATTGACTTCACACACAATAAAAATTTTTAGATACATATATAAATATTTTTAACATTTTAGTAGTTAAATTACAGTTCTAAAAAAATAAATTAATTAAATGGCCCATAAATAAAGAATATAAGGGCCACCTTCTCTAATTACGCCAATTTGTAAATTGAGAGCAAAATTTCAAAATGGCCTACTCATCAAAGTTTCGGCCCAAAAATTTTTTTAAAAAAATATTTTTTAGTTGTTTTTCATCATGCATTTTTTTGAATTAAATTTTCATAAAATTTTATTACATGGTGGCAACAAGATTTTAATATTTTGGACCATTTCTGATGGAATAAGCCAATTAAAGGTTCACAGCGTAAAGAAAGAAATAATATTAAGACAGCAACAGCAACTATAACAACAGCAATTGCAACTAATAAAAATAAATAAACATATTTATTACTGAATATATTGCTCTGCTTTTTTACATATAATAGTAAGATAGTATCATAAAAAATGAATGAATAAAAAGTTCTTTTTAAATTATCATTTTAAAAATAAATTTTTTTCTTAATCAGAAAAACGTGTCAGAAAAAAAAAGAATAAATATGTATTATTTTTTTTTTTTAAAAAATTCCTTTTTTCTTTCTGAAATTATACATACGGTTAATATAAATTATTTAATAAAACCGCATCTAACATTGTAATATTTATTGAATAAAATATAATATTTATTTCAAAAGCTAAAAAAGCATGATTTCCATTATCTTTAACTAAAAGCAAAATTTCAAAAGCTATCTTATTTAATCTATTATGTTACTTACCACCGACAATAGCAAAGGAAACAGAAGGGGGCGCCACAATTCAGATGATGACTTAACTCCTCCCAGCGTCTCTCATAGCCAATCAAAGGATGAATTGAACACCCGTTGGGAACAAATAGATCCACCGCCCGACCAGCCAATAGAAGTCTCGTATTACCGTTTCCAATAACATTCTTAGGTAGTGTAATTAGCTTATCAAAATGCCGGCCCTCCAATTCGCCAAATTTGGCGCGGCAGAACTTCACCCCGCCGCGAATTGGGCGAACGCAATTCTGGTAATTGAGTGAAAGATTGAGGCCTAGTAATAAAAATAAAATAAAAAAGAGCTATCAAGAAAAATAAATAACAATCTGACAGTGAGATAAACGAAGTTCGTCGTGCCGGCTGTGCTTTGTAATTGGCATTCGATTGTTGTTGAATGTGCGAGACATTTAGTCGCCTGTCCCGGTGGATTAAAATTATTTTAACTACTTTTGAATTATATTCTTTTTGAATTCTATTTAGTGAATCGTGAATATTTGCGATTTATTTTATTAAATTAATCGACATTAATTGCTGACTAAATCTAGCGTATTTTGCTTATCAATATCTTAGAATAAACGTTGTGTTTTGACATTTATCTTATTTGTTCCACCATTTATCGTTTGCTGGTTGGACATTCTAAAAATGAATTATAGAAATTTAAAAATTGGATATTTCTTCAAATCGAATATAGTACTTTTAGTGTGAATCGTTTGCAGCGATTGAGACTTGTTATAACTTTTACAATTTAAGAGATAAAAGATTGAAATATTCTCTTAAGAATTTGACAGTACCTGGACATTAAACTGGACATCTTAGTCCACAGCATGATGCCTCTGGCACCCTTACCTGTAGTACCTGTACCATCAAAACCCAAAATGGGTTTTAGTATTGAAGCATTAGTTGGGAAAGAGCGTGATCAGCATATGACTAATGATAAGTCATCACCACCCCGTTGCGAATCAGCCGAAGACCACATGAACAACGGCCGGTCATCTTATAGTCCTAGACACCAAAGGTCCGAACATCCTGTGGCTGCACCAGTAGCTACTTTCCCTGCTACTGCGCCCGGGGGTGTACCGGGGGCGTCCGGCAGCCTGGTAGCAGCGGCAGCTAATGCGGCTTTTCTGGACTCTCTGTGCGGCAGTAGAACGGGAGGCGGTGTGCTATACCCACCGCATCATCATCAACATGAACACCCTGGGGGCTATGCAGCAATACCTGGGGCGTGCGCCCCGGTATCGCCCTTTTTCCTTGGGAGAGAGACTTATCCTTTGTATCCCTGGCTTCTGGCCCGGCACCCAAGGTTCCTGGCTCATAGGTTACCGGGTAAGCTTACATTAATTTAATGTCTTATCAATTCTGACAATTCTGTTATTTTTAACGTAAAAACAAAGTAAATAAATATTTTTTTGATAATAGAACTGTAATTAATAAATTAAAACATTAATTGTAAAAATTTTTCAGTGTATTGTAAATATATTAAGCATTGTTAAAAAAATTTTGTTTTGATATTTTTGTGAACAAAAAACGTCGACTATTGTTAATAATTTTTAACGGTAATATATAGCCAAGTATAATTTCAACATCGGGAATCTTCTAAAGCTATATAAAAGAACACAATAAGTTTTAAAAATTAATAAAAATTTTAAATGTTAAAGCTTATTGTAAATAATTTAAACAATTGTTAACGAGTTTTTGCTGTAATATATTGTTAAGTATGATGTCAACATCACGTATGTTCCAAAACTGTAAAAGCAATAATTTTGACTATTAATAAAAATATTAATGTTTGAAACTCTTAGTGAAATACAAACTTATTAAATTATAGTCAGCTGTTTTAAATATTTGCATGTTGCTTAATATAATTTCAATATCATCTAAGTTACAAAACCAGATAAAAGAACACTATAAGT
Source organism: Parasteatoda tepidariorum (assembly GCF_982258835.1). Taxonomy (NCBI): domain Eukaryota; kingdom Metazoa; phylum Arthropoda; class Arachnida; order Araneae; family Theridiidae; genus Parasteatoda; species Parasteatoda tepidariorum. The sequence continues at coordinate 90,210,622 of NC_141763.1, read as the reverse complement.
TTAGGCAACTAATAAAACGTTAATTGTTATAAGTAACTTTTAGTGAACTGTAAGCATGAAAACTATTATTAACGATTTTTAAAAATAATGTATTGACGAGGATAATTTCAGCACCATGTATGTTCGAAAACTATATAAAACAAAACTAAAAGTTTGAACCATTAATAAAAATATTAATTTTTAAAACTTTTAGCGTATAACAACCTTTTTAAATTATTGTTAACAATTTTTGATAGGAGTACACTAAACATATTTATAAAATCATAAGTGTTTGAAAACTATATGAAACATAAAATCTACACATGGTTCTATAGATTTGTCCTTGTGTTTTATTCTTATGTTTTATGAATTTTCCTTCATTTTAACAAATATCGCTAATAAAGGACATCTGACTGTTAATGTTAAAATACTGTCTAAATGTTCGCATGATATTTAGTTACACTTACTACATGTTTGTTTGATATTTAAACAAAATATTGAGCAATATTTAGTTTTAATATCATGCAAATTTTTCTGATAAGTACCGCAATTTTTAAAATAAATACTAATTACTGTACACATATGAATTTATGTTTATACATAAACTATAAGGAATAAAATGAAAGTGCTAGTTGTTGAAAGTTTTAATAATATATTAATTTTATAAAGGTATCATTTCAACGCCATGAATGCGCCAAAACTTCGTAAAGCAAAAAATTATGCCATAATTCCATAGAATTTTCACTAAGGGTAAAAATTTTATGAATTGTGATTATTTTAACAACCATAACAGTCGATGTCGAACAATAAAAACACAATATATTATGCAATATTTTATTTCATTCAAATTTCTCTGTGGTTCTATTTATAAACTTCAATCTTTGTAAGAAATACTAACGAATTTCTTATTTTATTTGGCACCACAGCCCAGAGCAAGTCAAGGCCATCGCAATATATTTTGTTTTTTATTAAAAATTATTATAAATTTGTAAATAATAAAACCATATTGAATAAAATAAAAGGATAATTTTTAAAACTTTTAGTGAATAGCAAACGCATAAAAATGCACTGAATAAAATAGTATGGCCAATATGGTAAAAATTACTTGTTTCTGGCTCTATGGGAACACCAAAAAGCTCGGTAATTTTTACCAAAGAGGTAAGGTAATGATTTTAGTAAAACTATCCAAAAAATATGGTTTTATAATATGTGATAAAATTTGGAAAATGAGGTGAAATTAAGTTATATATATTATCATGATACCTAAGAGCATGGCATAAAAACCATTTATTCGGTTAAATTTATATTTTAGCTATATATTTTTTACTGAATGTATGCTAGTAAGAACTAAAATTCTAAAAATCAGAATTTCCGGTAAACTATTATCATATAATCGGAAACCGTTTCCTTATGAATGTTTTAAATACTGTAAATTTTCGTTTCATTATCGGAAATGTCTTTATTATACGGAACAGTAATTTTAGTAAAATATTTTTTCTCCGTGTATATTTGTAGATAATAAACTATACTAATTAAATGATATTATAATTTTCCAACCTTTGCTGCATAATAAAACTTATAAAACTTTGCTTAACTATTTTTAGGATATAATTTGAACATTAAACAATGAACATTATTGTTTTAAACTATACATTCCCCGAAAAATCGGTTTTATATTGAACTTTGATGTAAATACCTTGAATCAATTTTAAAGATAAATTTTGCTACAACTTGAATAATAATTGTTCAATTTGATCAAAGTCACGGTTCCATTTAACCCCGTATTAAATTTGTTGAAAACTGATCTGTATTATTATGGTTCAGAGAACCGATATTTCAATTCAATTTTTAACCGGTTTTCGTAAAAGTGTACAGAATGAAATAAATTCTCGTAAAATACTGTACAGTAATATTTATGAAAATAAACTCTACAATTCTGGTTATAGTAACCAAAATATACGGTATTCAAATTATTTATTTGGTAATTTTTCAAAGGTAGACGTTAATGCATCAGAAAATTCTGTGTTTTAAGTTTCTTTCACGATAATAAAAATGATCTTCAAACTTTGTACTACTATTGCCATTAGTTATTCTCTAAAATGAATTTCAATTGATTTGTTTTATGTTATTAAAAAAAAAAAAAAAAAAAAAAAAAAAAAAAAAAAAACTGAAAACGATTTATCACTACTACTTTTCCACAAGATTATATCGAATTTATTCATTTTATAACAAAAGTTTGATACTTTTCAATATCATTGTCATCATAGCAATAGTTAATATGTAATTTATTGAGAAAAATTTGAAAGTAGAATCATTTTTTCAAAAAGTCAAGTTTTCAAGTCAATCATAGTCAAAAATGTTAAGCCTACTTTTGATCTGTAGAAAATGTAAAATTTGTCTTATTCGTTTGGAGATAAAAGTAATAATAAATCTTTAATTTTTATGATATAGGATATAAAAATATTCCAGTTGAGTAAAAATTTAAGGTTAAATTTAGTTGACTCTGAAATTCGTTGCTAAGTATTCAATATAGTTGCCTTTTTATTTAAGTTCAAGTGAGGATAATCTAAGCAATGATATTTACTAATAAATAAAATAAATAAGTTAAAAAGATTTAAACTGTAGAATCTGACACCTGCTTTAGTAAATTCAATTCAAACCACGGCGAAAGGTTAAAACAAAAACCACTTTTAGAATCGTTTGCTATTTTTTTCTCCTCTTAAAAAAATTATTAGCAAACGATTCTATAAATTGTTTTTGTTTTAATTTTTCGTTTTTGTTGGAATGATATTTCATGTCTGAAAGCAATGATGTTTATTAATGAATAAAATTAGTTGAAATATATTTTTAAACTGTAGAGTCTGACTTCTGCGTTAGTTCAGTTCAAACGTCTGCTTTAGTTTAGTCAATTCAAACAACGGTGATAAGTTAAAACAAAAATAATTTATAGAATCGTTTGCTAATAAAATTGTGTTTTTTTTTTCCCCTTCTTTTCTTGAAAAAACGCAATATTATTGTTATTACTATTATTTTCGCAAAGCCAAGGTAAGGTACATAGAAAAAAAAAGAAAAAAACTGGAATGCTTTGAATAACTTTCAGCTAAGAATCATATTTTCAAGTACAAAGATTCAATTTTAATGCTTCGAGGGCTTAACCTTAAATATGCTAATTAATTATTACGATACAATATTTTGAGTAATGAAATATGACACAAAAATTATTTTCTCTGAATATTCTCTGGATTCATTACCTTTGAGATATCAGGGGTAAGGAAATCTGTTCATCAATTTAATCAAAAGAGTGGTTGTAAGTTTGGACCCATTAATATGCTAATTTTACTTTTTGAATATTTCACCATGTCTCGAGAACTTTTCAAGCGAATAGAAAAAATCTTTGCACTCTATCATGGAATTCGTTTATGTAAAGAAAATTCCCTGAAAGAAATAATTTTCAATAATTATTCATTATTATTTTATTGATTAATATCCCAAAAACTTTTGAATTGTAAAGTATGAAATTTATTTTCTTCTCACTTCAAAGAAAGTAATTTTATCTGTCAAAATACGAAATTTCTGTAAAATTGGTCGTTTGAGTTTTACCAAATTTAAAAAAAAAAAAAAAAAAAAAAATTTAATTTTACTTCACCAGGACTATTTATTACATAAGGAAAACTTTAAGATCTGAAATTATTCAACAAGTATAGACTCTAAGTTTGTGGAAAGTTTGCGAACTAATTTTAAGATATTTTTAACAGAAAAAATAAGTATTCAGGATTTTGCCAACAACGTTAGAAAAAGACAATACCTTAAATTTAAACGTTAGCATAAAATTACGTTGTGGAAATAAAGTTACTATAGTACTTAAATTAAAATGAATTCTTTTCCTAATTCCACTATTGATATACACTAATGATATTCATAGTTATTGATCATTATATATGACGTGATAGTTTTGATTAAATAAATTTAATAAAAAATGTAATTTAGAAATTATTCTAAATTACATTTTCTGTTTCTGTTCCCTAATTTGAAAATTCACAAATTAAGTTTGAAGCATTGTGTAATGAGAAATACTTAAGAAAATTAAACTAAGTCGTATATTGCTGAAATAGGTATAAATTACAATTCTCTTATACAATTTAATTAATTATATAAATTATGAATTTAGGATATACTTCCGAATAATTCAGACTTAATTAAGGTAAGAGAGAAAAATTTAAAAAAAAAAGAAGAACGAAATATATATTCTTACTTCTTTTTTTCTCTTTATTATTGTATTAATTTTTCTAAATTTAATTTATTTATTGATAGATTAATTATTGTGCAAACATTATTTTCACTCAATTTTTTGAATGAAATTTCCTTTAAAAATCTCGAAACCTAATTTTTACATTACATCAAGCCAATTTTCAAATACATCTTAACTTTATTATTTCACATTTTGTCTCAAATTTTGTTTTCAAAACCGTAAAGGTAAAGAAATGTTCCTAACCATATTTTTACTATATCCTTTATTGTTAATCGGGAGAAGACTACTGCCGGTTTATTTTACCGTAATTTCAGAATACAAATTTTAACAGTGTATGGATTTAACCGTGTGTGTAAGGATTTATCCAATCTTTTTTAATTAATATCATTGTTCATTCAAAGTAAGTTTAGGGGGGGGGATTTTATTTTTAGTTTCTAAATATCTTTGCAAACTTTGCGACACATCTGTTTGATTTAGATGCATTTTTATAATAATATTCTCTGCCTGATTGTATTGGAATTGCAGGCAAATTTGGATTTATAAAGATAGTGCTGTAGATTTACTCAGTAAATTCTGCTACCGGGGCTAAAACGTTGTAAAATTTGCTAAGTTTTTTAGACATGATGTGGATTTTAATATATAATAAATAGCAGAGCCGTGGTGGCTTAGGTGATAGAGCAATCGTCCTCCAATGAGGTGAACCGGGTTCGAATCCCAGAAATGGCTGGTTGATACGAATCCGCATCCGGCTTGCACCGACCACAGTGCCGACGTGAAATATCCTCAGTGGTAGACGGATCATGGGTTAGAGTCCCCTTGCCGTCAAACTAACAATAGGAGGGCTTCGTGGTCTTCCTCTCCATGTAACGGAAATGCGGGTTAGTTCCATTGAAAAGTCCTCCACGAAGGCAAATTTCTCCTAATACTCAATCCAGGAATTTCCTTGTCTTCTGGATTAGGTTCAAAATTACAAGGCTACGGAGTTGAACATTAGTAGTTGTAAACCCAAAAAATTGGGTCGGCTGTTCAACGATGGATACAAAATATAAAATAAATGTAATAAATAGCAGAGCCGTAGTGGCTCAGGAGGCGTTCGTCTTCTAATAAGGTGACATGGGTTCATATCCCAGTGATGGCTGGTTGATACGAATTCCGAACCTGGCTCGCACCGACCACATTGCAAACATAAAAGAACGTCAGCAGTAGTCGGATCATGGGTTAGAGTCTCCTTGCAGCCAGATTAATCATTGAATGATTGGGATTAATCATTGGAGGATTGTAAATTTCTCCCACTACTTGATCCAGGAGTCCCGTTGTTTTCTGAATCGGGTTCAAAATTACAAGGTTACCGAACATTGGCAGTCGTAATCGTAAAAATTGGATTGGCTGTTCAACGACGGTAATAAAATAAAAATAAAATTTAAAATGTAGCAAAATTTCCGAATTTTGTAGCATTAATTTGGGATTTAATGTGTAACACTTTGCAAAGCCACTATTTTTTGCAGTAATAATTTTGGGTTTAATGCCAATTTTTTATAGTAATAAATTTGGAATTTTTTTTCTTACTTGAAGGAAATGCATGATACTATAGAGACATTCATTGTAAATATATTTATAGTATTAAAGAAATTGACAACCATATTTTTATTTATTTTAAGAAGATAACGTTTTGTTAGACTATTAAGATTTTGTCATGCAACCACACGATGATTCAATATACCGATTTTATGCTTCAAGGTTCCGATATTATGATTTCAGTAATCGTTATTAAATTTCCACATTAAATCGATTTTTCCAATAACCGAATTTTGTAAAACCGAAAGCAAAAATCAGAACACCCTAGAAATAATTTTATTTAACTGTTAAATGAGATCGTTAAGATTACTTTATTCTCTCGTTTCGTAACTATTTATCAATAAAAACTGCTAATGGTTATTGGTCACATTATGAAGTTTCAAGGTGATTCAAGTTCGTAAACAGTGTTTGAATTTAATGTAATAAATCTTCTAAATTACTGATCAAGAAAGTCATTATTTAAACCACTTTCATATTACCATTTCTTACTCTGTCGCTTATTTTTTGTTATTTAAATATCGAATAAATCATTTTAATATACCCGCATAATCGTAAATAAAACCTTAAGTAAGCAATTTTTTCTTTCTGTCAATGACTGGAAACTTAGGCTAAAGGTAACGTTAAAACATTAGATATTGCTTTGATTTAATTATAGTTACGTGAAATAGTGTTTTTTATTTTTATTTTCAAATGTTGCACTTTAACTCTAGATTGCCCAAGGAAGTCATTTTGACTGCTTTCTAATTTCTATCAGAAAAACAATGATGTATATAATGACACAATTTCTTAGAATTTTGTGACCTTTTGTACAACATATAATTTTTTTATTGTTAATATTTACTAATAACTTGTCATATAACTATAAATAATATAAAAAAATATTAAAAATTAATTTTAAACAAATTTCTTTACACATTAGTTATTCTTTCACCATTCAGTCATTCTGACTGCTTTTGGGCAATCTAGGTATATACTAAGTTTCAGTCTTTCTAGTGTTAATTATTAGTAAGTAAGTTTTTGATTGTTAATAAGCTTTAAGATAACTTAATGTTAATGATCAGTTTTTGCGAGATAATTATACTCCCATATTTTTTTTTTTTTTTTTTTTTTTGAATAAACATTTTTCACAAATTTTGCTTAAATAAAACCACTGCGTGTGATTTCAATGCGTGGTCTGGGTAATAGGCTTTAAGAAGGGAAAAAATGTTGATTGTTAATAAGATTGTTAGATTGTTAATTGTTAATAAGCTTTAAGAAAGGAAAAAAAATGCTAAGGATCAGTTTTTGCATGCAATATAATTATATATTTCCATAAACTTTCTTTGAATTAAATTTTCCACAAATTTTGTTTAAATAAAACTACTGCGCCCTGTTTCAATACTGTGGTCTGGGTAATAAGCTTTAAAGGCTTTAAGAAAGGAAAAAATACTGATTGTTAATAAAGTTGTTAGATTGTTAATAAGCTTTAAGAAAGGAACAAAATGCTAAGGATCAGTTTTTGCAAGCAAGATAATTATATGTCCATGAACTTTCTTTGAATTAACATTTTCCACAAATTTTGTTTAAATAAAACTACTGCGCGTTGTTTCAATGCTGTGGTCTGGGTAATAAGCTTTAAGAAAGGAAAAAATGCTGATTGCTAATAAGATTGTTAGATTGTTGATTGTTTATAAGCTTTAAGAAAGGAAAAAATGCTAAGGATCGGTTTTTGCATAAAAGATAATTATATGTCCATGAACTTTTTTTGAATTAACATTTTCTACAAATTTTGTTTAAATAAAACTACTGCGCATGATTTCAATGCTGTGGTCTGAGCTGTAAAGAGAAATTAGCAGGTATAGAAACATGGGGATGGCAAGAGCCCGATTTTTGAGGGTGAGAGACGAAATTAAATTCAGCAGTCACAACAGTTCTGTAAATGTAACACATAAGAAAAAACATTTTCTCACAATTTTCACTTAAGAAAAAATTCGTAAGTGTGCTAAATACTGGTAAAAAAGGTTGTTAATTTTTATTTATTTCTTGTATTTAACTTAAAGGAATTTAAATCGATAATGATTCAGGAAAATTTTCTTTATTTGTCTGAAATATTGAGGGGGACTCTCCATTATTGAGGGAGAATGTCCATTATTGAGGGGAACATATGGCCCCCGTCCCCCCATGCCAACGATGGCCATGAGTCAGAATGCTTTGCGACTCTGGATATTTAAAAGCTAGGTTCTATAAGATACAAAAAGAAAGAAAAAAAAGAAAAAAAAATTTTCTAATTAAAATTGCTTAAAAAATATTTGTAATCGTTGTTTTAACAAAAATATTTCTCGAATGAGCAATATAATGATTATTTAATTTGAATTCAATTATTACAATTATAGTGTATTGTATTTGAACGTTTTTAAACCTAAATGGTAATTGAACTAATCAAAAACAGCACGGAAAATTATTGAAAAATCGATATTAATAAGGTCCTAAATCTACTTTATTATTCCGACCATTCTTTGGTTGATAACTCATTGTTGTATCGCAATAAATAAGTTATTGATAAATTATTTTTTATTCATAAATGCCAAAACAAAATTTATTTATAAAATTAATTAAAAAGGTAATGACAAATATAAAAAGATATTGAAAGAATGTACGAAAATTGTTTCCTTGTTCATAAATATTCAGTAAAGAATCTTAAGATGAATATTTGTTATAAGATGCATAATTGTCACAAGATGTTAATAACATGTTCGTATTAGGTATTGATATCTAGCTGTTTCTTATACTATAGTTTTTCACAAATTTTATACTTTGTGAAAAGACATTTGCTAAATTTATTTCCTCAATTGTTATGTTATCATATATAACTTAATTTTATGAATAATATCTTTAATTTTAATTATATATAAAAAATAAATAAAAATAGGAATATATAGTTTGAAATTACCATTTACTTAGTAATAATATTATTACTTTCCTACGATGCTGTAAAATTTCAATAGAGTCGGTGTCAGAAAATTTTAATGGAGTATAAGACGGTGTAAGAAGATTTTAATAGAATATAAGTCTGTATCAAAAAGAATTTAATTGAGTATTAGCCGGTGTCAGAACATTTAAAAATCGCGCAAGTCGATGTAAGAAAATTTAAATAGATTATAAGTCGATGTCATAAAATTTTAATAGAATATTAGATGGTGCAAATAAAGTTTTAATGGAGTATAAGTCGGTATCGGAAAATTTTAATAGAGTATAAGTCGGCGTCAGAAAATTTTAATAGAGTATTAGACTGTGTCAGAAAATGTTAGTAGAATATTAGACGGAGTAAAAAAGTTTTAATGGAGTATAAGTCGGCTTAAGAAAATTTTAATAGAATATAAGTCGGTGTCAAAATTTTTTTAATTCAGTTGAAGCCGGTCTCAGAAAGTTTTACTACATTATAAACCGGTGTCAGAAAATTTAAAAATAGTGCAAGTCAGTGTAAGAAAATTTGAATAGATTATAAGTCGATGTCAGAAAATTTTAATAGAGAATAAGTCGGTGTCGGAAAATTTTAATAGAATATTAGACGGTGTAAAAAAGTTTCAATCAAATATAAATCGGTGTCAGAAAATTTTATAAGAGTATTTAAGAGTAAGGGTTAAAAAAAAATTTCTAACGTTTTCACTAACAACACAACACCTTAGTAGTTCACAAATTCCTGCGTTAGTTGAGCGAAAATTTCGCCTTTTCTGTTAGAGTTATCGCAGAAAAGCCAGGCACGCGACTCTTCAAAAAAAAACTTTTTTTTTATATATTTATTTATATAAATGGAATTTTTATTCTATGAGGGTGAGAGGTGAATCACCTAAAGTCTACTTTTAACAAAACAGTCTTAAGCACTTATTAAGTATAACGGTTTGAAAATAAAAAGGTAATAATTTCTGACATTAAAAAAACCATATGGCGGGAATACAGCTGAAGTAAAACTTGACTAAGATGTTTCAAGATATAGGTCATTGTATGCAAAAAGAGAATCTATTAAAAACATGATTAAAGGTAATATTTGGTATTAAGATTCCAATTTACGACACCTGCTTTGAAATATCACACTCGAAACTCTCACCTGCTGTTCCGATAACCCATATAAATATCACTACCTTTTTTCTCACCTCTCATAAACGAACCTAAATGAATTGAACGCAAAAAACTGTGATTGCATATTTCAGCTTTCGGCTCTCAACTACTAATTTGGATTTCCTGTAAAAAATGGAACTATTCACTTTTTATAATGTTTCAATTCGTACTATCGATGATGTTAAGAAGGCAAATGAAAAGTTGTGATACAAAAGCAAATGTTATGAATTAAAATAAAGAAAATTAATGTAATTGTAGAGATATTGAATATAATATTTGAAGAAGTTAGTGAAAGAGCTATGTTAAGTTGTATTTCGAAAGCATTATTCTTCGAATTTACGAACCAGTCACTTAATTCTTGATTGTTAAAATGCATTGTCGCTTGATTGCATTGATACAGTAAATGAATAATGACATAGTTGTGGAGATATTGAAATTGTTAATTGAAGGAAATAGAAGAAAATGCTAAGCTACATTTCTAAAACACTATATTTTCTGGATTTAAGAACCTGTCACTTAATTCTTGATTGTAAAGATGCATTGTCACTTGACTGTACTGATATAAAATTAAATAAATAAAAAATGACATAATCGCGGAGATATTGAAATTAATAATTGGAGAACTTAGTGGAAGAAGATGTTAAGTTACATTTTGAAAACTTTATATTTTCTTGATTTAAGAACCAGTCACTTGATTCGTGATTGTAATGATGCATTGTCACTTGAATGTATTAATAAAAAAATAAATAAAAAATGACATAATTGAGGAGATATTGAAATCAGTAATTTAAGATCCTAGTGGAAGAAGATGTTAAATTACATTTTGAAAACACTAAATTTTCCGGATATACGAACAGTTTTGTTAACAATAATTACAAATGATTAAATTGTTTTGCTAAATCTCTTAATGTAATGATTTTCAATAGGACAATATTTTTTGTAGGCAGTTTCATGATTTTTTCTTTCAGTTTTCCTCTTTCCTTCAGATAATTAATTGTTTCAGTTTTTGTTAAGAAATTCTTTCCATGAATAATCAAATTATTCATTCAACTTAAAAAATTTGAAAGCAAATGCTTGTTACTTCCATCAGAAAGTTCTCCGCGAAGGCAAATTTCTCCCAACACTTGATCTAGGAGTTCCCTTGTCTTCTTAATTGGGCTCAAAATTACAAGGCTACGGTAGCCTAAACTCGAAATTGGTACCCTTAACATGGTAGCTTTAAACTCAAAATTGGGTCGGGTGCTCAACGACGGTTATAAAATAAAATTAATTACTGCGAATGCTTACTACGATTTTCTAACAGAAAAATGTATAGAACAGTTTAAGTAATTAACGCAAATACCACTTTTTTAAACAATGTTAACCTTAAAAATATTTAAATTACTTATTAAACTCAGAAAATAGAAATAAAAATCCCTACTTTTCTGTAAAACATTCTTTTAAAATGTATTCGAATGAACTCCATATTCTTTTCTGCTGGATCAACTGATATTCAAGTAAAATACTCAAAAGACGTGTTTTGGAGATTTCAAAATTCTCTCATGCGGTATAAAGCAGAATCCTATTTACATTTCGAACGGATGGTTTACTGCAAAATGGAACATTTTTGTTCTTGTAAAATGGATATCAAACAAAAATAATGCAAATTCCAACTATTTTACGGCTTTTCTTTGAATAGAATATGCTAGACATTTCCTAAAATAAAAATTTATTCATTTTCTACAAGAGAAAACAGAACATCTCTTATATTTGGATGTTATCCTTCTACGTGTTCAAAACGCACAAAGAATATATCTGCTGTGTTTAAAAAAAAATTTCCCGCATAGATTTTGGGATATTTTTATTATTTAGTTTCTGCAAAATTATCCGTAAAACGTTCGATGGAAAAATTTTTTGCAATAGCAGCTTAATTTTTCTTCAACGGTTTTATATTCTTTCATAGTTTTATATTAAAAAAAAAAACACTTTTCGGTACATAAATTTTAGGTTTTTTTTTTACCTGTGAAATCTTTATATGTCAAACAATTGAAATATTTAGAAGTTTTTAATTTCACAACAAAGTTTTTCTCAATAAAATCCAGTTAAATATGATATTCTAACGTCTGCAATTCAAGCCCCAAATTGAAAAATTAAACTCTTTATAAAAAATGTTGTAACAGGAAAAAAAAAAATAAATAAACATGTTTTTAATGAAATCAGTTGCCATTTTCTAACGGTTAAATAATCGTTTGAAATATATAACGTACTATAATTGATAATAAAATGCGTTGTACGGCCATAGATAATTATTTAGAAAGAAGTTTGGAACTTCAGCGGCACGCGCCCTTGCTTAATCCGCCCCCCCCCCATTTTCTAGTGGGGTAGAAATTACCTATGAAATGAACAGTAGATCAGATGTAAAGTTACACCTGCTGAACGCAACCTGCACCATCGCTCTCATTTATCGTCTGCGATGATTATTTTTTTAATTTTCCAAACGATTTTTCCGATTTTTTTTTCTTAACATGCGGTAGCAGTAAACCTTCAGGCGATAAAATCACCTGCTGCGGCTTGAAAGCCCGACATTTAATGCACTTATTTGTTTCGGGTGGCCTAGACTACTGCGGAATAAATTAATATATATTTTTAAAAAAACCGTCGGCTTTATTAATTTATTCGATATTACATTATGTTATTTTTTCCAAACTTTACTCAGGTAAGCATGCATTTTCTTTTAAAATTATTTTAAAGGCACAACAAATGCAAATGATGTAATTTTTTTAAAAAGAGATCAATAGCTGGTTTCTTTAAAGTATCTGAATATTATAAGCTTAGAATGAGTTATCTCGTGAACTGTAAAAAATTCCGGATCAAATTACAGTTTAAAGTACCAGTACCACTTTGGGTGCCGTAAAATCCATTTTTACCGTAAAAATTTATTCAGAGATTTTTTCAAAAATATTTATTTAATTAGAGTGATACAGAGATTTTAGGGTAATTATTACTGTAAAATTGCTGTGTATCAGATTTTTTGTTCTGTAGTAGCATGTTCCGCTAAAAAGGACTTTTACGGTAAAAAATACTGACACCCCGAGTTCTGTTACTTTTTACAGTAATTTTATACGGAATTTTTTACAGTGTAAAGTATTGAAGTTCTGGAAATAAATATAAACTTACGATTCAAAATCATACATTTTCAGTATTTTTATTTCTATATTTGGAGTAGCGAAGAAAACCATTAAAAATATTCATTGTCATAAATTTCTTTAAATTAATGCTCAAATTTATAATTTACGACATATTGTTGTTTGGAAATACTATTTTAAGATCCCATATTAAAGATTATTTTCAGAAGTTAATGGGTAACAATTCTTGGATATATGCTGATCAAAGAAATCTCAAAAAATCCCTATAGTCTGCATAGCATCATATGCTTAAACGAATCAAGATGGTCAAATTTTCTCTTTTGGATGACGTTTGATTACGTTAAAGATTTTTTTGCAGTCTATTCTCTATCACGGGATAAACCGATTTGGCGTTGCTTTTTCTGTTCTGTATTTTCCGTTTTCAACGTTTTTGCCATAAATGTTTTGAGCATTACACAAAACTTAGTCTTAAATTGTTCACAATAAGACAGGACCTAACACGTTTTTCTTTTTTTCTTCAAGAAATAAAAAAATTTGTTGCGAAAAACCCTTTTAAAGGCTTTAAAAATGTAGAATTTTTTTGCTTAGCTCGAGTTCTATAAATCCCGGCTATACGAAGCATTCGTAAGCATTAAAAGGGTGATTCAACGGAGTGACAGTAAGAAGTCCTATTTTTACAAGACATTTTTCAAGAATAATTTTAATGAATTCAGATTTGGTACTTAAATATTTAAAGCATAAATAAATGTTTACAAAATATTTTTCGACGATTATATTAATTAATTCCATGCTTCTCCAGCTGAGGAGAACAGTGGAATCTCCAGACGCACTTTAAATTAAAAACACATTTTTCAGATGAAAATCAAACTCTATTTCTTTAAAAAAAAAAAATCTAAAGTGATTTCCCTCCAAATTTGACGCATTTCCTCACCAAAAAAAAACAGGGTAACTGGAAAATATGACTTAACAAATCGCTCATCTTCATATATTTTTATGCCGCTCACTAAACATATTTGAGTTACTTCACTGGAAACTCAAATATGCCAGAAACAGAAGTCAAATTGGCACTTACCTCGTTGTACGAGCAAAATTTCATTTATGTTGCAATCAATTGACGAATATTATTCTTTGGAAAACGATGCCATCTCTATAAAAGCAGGTTTTCCATAATTGTAAGCATTTAAACTCCTCCAATTAAAATAAATTTTCCAATTTAAAGATTAACAAAAAAAAAAAAAAAAATTATAAAATTTGAATTTTTAAAAAAAAAATGAAATTGAAGAATTTTTCTGCAGAACTATTACAATTTGTTAAACTTACGCCATAAATTGATTTTAAATTTTACTTCTCTAAATATATTCATATTAATATTGTTATTAAAAACACATTTCCCGTAATTTGGCGAGTTTCTTCAAGCAAGCAATGCCAATATTCCATCAGCATAACTGAAAAACTTGTGATAACAAAAGCGTCAATCTCCAAGAAAACAAATACATTTTTAAGCCGCTCACTTAATGTATTTAAGTCACTTCACTGGAAACCCAAACATGCCAGAAGCAGAAGCCGAGTTGGCACTTACCTCGTGGAACGAGCAAAATTTCATTAATGATGCAATCAATTAACGAAGATTCTTCTTTGAATAGGAACGCCATCTCTATTAATCGAGGGTATCCCTAAGTTATAATCATTTAAACACCATTAATTAAAGCAAACATTTTTCCAATTAAGAGATTAATAGAGTCGAATTAAAAATAAACTCAGCTGGCGGATTGAAGCCCTTTGTTTGCCAAGGACTCCAGGAATTGAAGAATCCTTCCTCCGAAGGAAAATTTTTATGGATTTTCCCGTATATGTTTTCTCCGGGAAAACTGTTTGCTTACGGGCGATAGGAGAACATGGTATTGCTCTTTGTGGATTAGATGAATATTATCTCTTAACGGAGATGGGTTAATATCAATATTTTGTGGAAGTATATGTCTGGTGGGGGGGGCGGGAATTGGCCAATATAATCTTCTTATAAAGTGTTGTTGATTCTAGAAAGATTTGGTTTTGGTGGAAAAGCCGCTTTCGTTTCATTTTTTAGCCGTCGCCGGTTGATTATTATTTGATAATGCGTTCTATATGATAATGGAACTGCTATTAAGCAATCAGCATCTATATTTTCCTTTATTACGTCCGCACAATTTTTCTGAAACGCTTTTTTACAGCAAATATAGTCTCAGAAATAAAACTTTGACGATTCAGCAATCCTTGAGCTGTTTTTCGTCACGAAATCAAGTGATTTGTGACGAAACGCGAACTCATAAACACATGATGAAAATGTTTCCTCGACTCGGAGCGTCATAGCAGTGCATCGTGGGAGATTGTTCACTGGATTGACGAAATTAGAAGGAAGACTATATGGTCGAAACTTGAATGACTATATAAGGCAGACCGGGTGTAGGGTGGTCGAGGAGCTGGCCCTATGCCAGGTACCAGGAATACACGGTGTTGGAATCTCGCTTCGGGCATGGATGTAACGTATTTCTTGGTTCTATTTGTCCTTGTGTTGTTGATGCGACGTTGATCTACTTATATGGTGTCTATGAAAAAGTCATTAGCAATACCACTCGCTCGATATTATTATTATTGGAATAAATAAAGGAATGACGAAATATTTCTTATTTTTTGACGAAATTCGTTTCCTTTGAAGTAGTGACGATAATTATTTCTTCACTTTGAGGAAATTTTCGCTCGGTTCGGAAACGGCTTCGTCAAAAACGAAGAAAGTTTCGTGAAATTTGAGTATCCATTTTTTACAGTGTAGTGCAATTTCATGTATAGTTCCAAAAGCTGATTTAAATACAATACCTATAACAATTAATCTTATTAGACTTCAATTTTAAAACTAGTTATGTATATATAGAATTTTTTTCTTCCTCTTCTTTTTTATCTTTTGTTTCATAAACAAAACATTTCAAGTAGTTCATAATATGGAGTACATAACTACTGTTTAAAAATATCTTATCAATAGTTTTAGAGAATCGCCCCACGTATGCTCATTCAGCATGCAAAAAAAAAAGAAAAAAAAAAAAAAAAAAAAAACGAAAAATAATAATAATAAGAAGAAAAATAATAATAAAAAAAAAAAAAACGGAAGTGTTGTAGTTTTCCTCTGATGTAATAGCACCATATTCTTCAAGAATTAGTTCTTGCCCCTCATTTATAAAATAGAATGAAAGAGATATTTTAAAGGGGAAAAAAAGTATCAAAGCAATGATACCGTTATAATCTAAGGATAACATCGAAGCTAGCAGGTCAAAAAACATTCCGTTCAGTACGCATCTATATTATCAGCAAACATTCAGGTCGAAAAACATTCAGTTATAGAACTTATTTATAAATAAAATATTAAACATAACTCCTGATTTTAAATTCTTTATCAATATCTTAAAGCATCAATTATCGCCTCGCGTTTATAAAATAAAAGGGTTTTTTAAAGGAGAAAAAAGAACAGTAATAAAACAATGATACCATTATACCCAAGAATAATATCTAACCAAGCATGATCAAAAAACGCAATATTCAGTTAAAATACGCATTTTCAAATAACATAGGAAACGCATCTCCTGATTTGATTTTAAATGTCTAATCAATATTCTTAAAGTATTAATTAGCGCCCCACGTAAGTAAAATAAAAAAGGGTTTTTTTTTAAAAAAAGAAAATGCAATGCATGCGATGTTAAATAGGAAACGTAACTCCTGATTTTAAGTGTCTTATCAATATTTTAAAAATATTAACTATAGCCACGCGTTCATGTAATAAAAAAGAAGTTTTTTTTTTAAAGAGTTAGAACAGTAATACAACAATGATATCCTTATACTTAATAATAATATTGAAGTTATCAGGTCAAAAAGCGCAATATTCAGTTATAATACGCATTTTCAAACAAAATAGGAAGCTTAACTCCTGATTTTAAAATTCTTATCAATATTCTTAAAGTATCAATTATCGCCACGCGCTTATAAAATAAAATGGATGGTTTCTTAGAAGGGGGAAAAAACCGTAATGAAACAATGATACCGTTATAATCTAAGGATAACATGGAAGCTAACAGGTCAAAAAACACCTGATTCAGTTATAACAGTGTAACACGCGAGGCGAACGCGTGTTTTGATGATGTCACCTGTTGTAAGATTCCATCTCTGTCAAAATGAGTATTTAGTCGGACGAAAGCACCTGCTTATACGCCGATGGGCAAACTAGTTTGTTGTCACGCGATCTACACGTTTATCACGTCTATTTTTAGAGCAAAAGAAAGTAGAAAGCGAGTATAGAATTGCTTAGCAAAGACAGAAATTAAATCACGATAAAAAAATATATTTTTCTACAGACTTTCATTTGTGGATAGTTCGAAAAAAGAGCGCAATGTTTAATACCTGTTAATACAATGTTAATACCTGTTTACAATGCTCATTACAATGTTTAGTACCTGTTTAATACAATGTTAATATTTAAAGAGATAGTATTTTCTATTTCACAATTTTTATCTCTTTGTTGAACGCTGTATGCAATATTACTTGCAATGTTAAATACAAGGTTGAAAGAAATTGACTTTTCCTGCGATATTAATTTTTTTATTTAATAATTTTAATGTTAAATTTTATAAAAATTGTTGGCATAAATGGTTGCTGTTTAAGTTTTTTCCCGTCTATGTTCTTTGGTTTTAGCTTTCTGAGCCTCGGTAAGTTTGGGCCTTGGCATCGTTTTTTTTTTTTTTTTCTTTTTTTTTTTTTTTTTCCTGCTTCATCTCTAATTTTAGGAACCGTGTCAATCAGTTTGGGACCCTCTTTATTTGTGACATTCACCTGAATTAGTATTGAAAACGATCCGGTTTGAACTGTAGGTTAGAATTTCTGATTCTTAATTAAAACAACAAAAACAAAATTATCGTTCAAATGATGAAATTCTCCTTTATTCACAACTCAAGAAGTATTTATGGGATATCTCTGGTCCCATATCTCAAACATAAACTCACCAACTTAATACATAACAAAATTAAAAGTGAAAAAAAGAATTGAAAAAAATATCAAACAACAGCGATCGCCATAGCAACGCATGCAATGACGACGCATGCGTACTATTTACTATTACTCTTGAACACAGTTAAAAAGTGTGATGACGCCCAAATAAAGTGCGCACGCCATCAAACCCGAAACAACACTCATTTTGCAAATGGGTAAAAAAAAACTATACCAAAAAATTATATCAGTTTGTAAGCTTATAGTATGTATAGTTCGCAATAGTTCGTAATTATATAAAATCAAAAAGTATGTAATTTTGCTGTCACATAGTTCAATATCAAATATCAAAGATAATATCAATTTATAGACAGATAATGCAGCATGTTAAATGCCTGGAATAATATCAGCTTGTAGGCCTATACAATTCCATACAAAGTACCAAAAATAATATCAGCTTGTAGGTCTGCAGTCCTAAATCAACTGTTTTTACTAATTTAGATTTGCTGAATTCGAATATAAATGTTGGCTCCTTCGAATTTTGACCGGTGGCTCAGAATTCAAGATGGCGGCCAATATGGCGGATATTCACTCAATAATATACAATATTTCGTCACCTTGGACAGATTTTTTTTGTTCACCTAACTGCTAATTTATCGCAAAATTATGTGATAGCCGTTATAAACTGTTTTAATAATTACATCTTTGCTTTTGTTTAATAAATTCTCTATAAAACTGATGATTTTGCAAAAATAACAGGCAAAAAAAGAAAAAAAAATATTGGTTTGCTGATTCTGCCGAAACAGTATGAAAATCTGTCGAAAGAATTAATGAAATATATGTTTTAATAAGTACCCTAAATTAATCAAAATATACGAAAATTAAAACTTAAATGATATAAATCAAATATGAATTTTTAAAAAATAAGATAACAATTTCTTAACTGCCTTAATGAAAAGAAATTAATTATAGCCCTTTTTTAAATCTGCTATAAATTTAAATACCATTACATCCCATATTGTCAATAAAAATTTTAAATTATAAATTAATTTTTAAATTAGCGATAAAAAGCTAAGCAATTCTAATTGCTGAAAAGTACAGAATTAACGACAAACGAAGAATTAAATTCAATTTTTTTGTATCTTAATTTTTAGTGTAATCGCGATGCTGCTTAATATTTTTTTTTTAAATCGAGCGAGTTTTTCTCCAAAGCAGTATTAGAAGTAAAAGTAGTACCTAAACATCAATCTTTTAATCACGTGATGATAGAATGGCCAATGATTGACGACAAAATTTTCAAACCAAGGTTACAGCATCCAAAAGTCACGTAAGCAAACCAATTGCTATCTATTTCCAATATTTGCGTATCAAAGCTTTATTAATCATCGTAAAAATTTGATAGCGTTGCGGCTCATATGAAAAAAAATGCTTTCTTATTCAATAAATTAGTCATTACCCTTAGACACGATATAATAATCTAAATTAATAGATTTCGACACCCTAGGTCAACGGTGGGTTGACCAATCACTTAAATCAATTGACCTATCAAAAAAACAGAAATAATGAATTATCTTTATCTATGTATCTTTCATTACCCTAATCACGGTAAATTCTCATTATAAAATTCTCCTTTAGTAAGAAAAATGAAACACACAGAATTGACCATTATCGAATGTCCATCATCAATACCTCAACCTCGCTATCGGTTTGTCAAACGGCTACTGAAAACATCCATGGTGATGGATTTGATTTGGATTCCGGAAATTAACGGAAATAAGTGCCAAAAATACAGAAGCCAATGGTTAGTTAATGGAATATTTTCGGGTGAAAATATCGCCAACTGTACCTTATCAAGGAAAAAATAAATCGTAAATCCGTCTTTGATAGCTGTTGTAGCAATTTGTTAACAAGTGGGGTTGATATGTGCGAGGACGATACTTAGGGGTTAAAGTTGAGATAAACAACTCGAAATTCTGGGTTCTTTATAGGTGGTTTGTTACTCGTCGCCAAATAATTGATTTGAATTGTTTAGATATCTATGCATGAGACTGATAATCAACAGTTTGACTAATGAAGCTTGCATAAATCGAATGTTTATTTAAATTTTATTTATGATCGGGAAATTTATACATTTCGGGATCTAGAGCTGATAATGTTCATTATCGTTGTTTAGTTTTTGATTTTAGTAAAGTAATGAAATGCATCAACATTCACTGACCACGCAGTTAACTTTAATTAATCGGAATAAAAAATAATTTTCTTTGATTTCATTATGGCAACAACTATGCATTACGATATTTAGAGCAAAGTGCGATAAATAAACGCTTAATAAATGATAAGAATGTACATGAAAAAGAAACTTCTGTTTGATAATGGGTTTAATATAACGGATCTTGAATACTGATACTTAGAACATAGTGAAGAGAAACTTTAAATAAATGATAAAAACATGATTTAAATCATAAAAGAAACATGCGTTGTTCGATACAATGTATAAAAACATAAATGAATCACGAACTTGATACTTAAAACATGGTGAGGATATGCATTAAAAGAAAGAAAACAAAAAAGCATGAATTAAATTATGAAGAAAAAAATGTGTTTACTGTAAAAAATTCTGTTTCAAATTATGGTAAAAAGTACTAAAAAGTGGCTGTATTTTTCGCTGTGAAATCCATTTTTACCGGAACATGTTACGGAACAAAAAATCCGATATATAAATTTTTACAGCAATAATTACGAGATATTCACTGAATCACATTGATTAAATAAATATTATGGAAAAAAATTCGGCGTAACATTTGGCGATAAAAATGGATTATACGAATGATACTCTCAAAGTGCCGGTACTTTATATCGCAATTTGATTCGAAATGTTTTGAACTGTGGTTCAGTAGATTAACACAAAAACATAGATAACATAGTGCCCGGATAGAACATCAAATAAATGATAAAAGCACTTTTAAAAATAATGAAAAAAGCATGGATCTAAAAATATGTTTAATAAAAGGGAAAAATTTATATCTGTAAAAAACTGTATTTTCTTTAGAATTTACATTAAGTTTTTTTTTTTATAACAGTCTTACGTAAGTTTTATACTATTTTTCATTTACTAGTTAGTTTAAAATTTTGTTATTTATTATCAATTATTTATTTATAGTTTTTTATAAAATTAGGCAATTATTTGATGTTTAAAAATTTTAACATGGTTAAGAATTTATGTAACGTTTTGTAAATATCTATATATATAAAAGAAAGTCGTGTTAGTTACTTCACTTATAACTCAAGAACGGCTGAACCGATTTAGCTGAAAATTGGCAGGGAGGTAGTTTAGAGCCAGGAGAAGGACATAGGATACTTTTTATCCCGTGCGATAAACCGTTCCAGCGATATCAGTGAAAGTCGAAATGGAATTTTCTGATTGGTTAAAAGCTAGCCATTGTTTTAAATTTTGCTATAAACGATTCAATTTTCAAATATCTTGAAGATAACAACAGTGATATTTTCTATCTTATAACTCTATTCATTTAGAAAAGTAAATTAAAGTAAATTGCATATACTTTAATTTTTAATTCGCGCTTTTCTTTATGTCAGGTGAGCACAAGCAAGTAAAATCAACGAGAATAGATTTCTTAATTGTTGGTCGTATCACGGATTCAGTACTGTGAAAACTGTTTAATAAATATAAAGACAAAAGCAAATTTCATTCAAATTGCACGTTTTCAGAAATATTTATATTTAGTACGTAATTTTAGGTTAGCAAAATTAAATATACTTTTCGAAGATTTCAGTGCTGTGACAGTTGTCATTTGAAAACTATTAGTTTGTTTGTTTATTTATGCAAAGTTTTCGAATTCATCCATTTTATTTCTTTCATTTATAAAATTGATTTTTGTTTTAAATCTTATAATTTTCATATTTCTTATTCATCTCATTTTTATTGCTCTTTTTATTATTTAAAATATGTATGTGATATTTCGATTTAGCAAATTTGCGACCACTGCCAACTTTTACATTTCTTTTTCGTTGTCAGAAAGAATATTTGAAAAAATATGCCGCCTAAGCAAATCGCTCTTAGTCGGTCGACATCTCAAGCGCGCAAAAAGAGAACTACCAGTGTTTCAGAAACATCGGAGCAACGGGAAAAAGACTTGAAACTAATCGAGAACAGAATGCTTTTGCTCGTTCCTTAGAAACGTCTGAGCAACAGGAAAGAAGACTGTCAACAAATCAACTACGAACTACACAAGCCCGTTCGTCGGAAACATCAGAGCAACGGGAAGCAAGAATGAAAACCGACCGAGAACGCATTTCGCTATTCAGACGCTGCCAATACTCTGATTTGAATTTCAGTGCATTTCACTATGATCCGACAACAAACTATAGTCTTCCCCCAAGTGTCATCATCGGAGAAATATATCAATTATGTATGTTTTGTAATGCTCTCAAATTTAAAAATGAAACAGCTGAAATTTGCTGTTCTAGAAGCATACAGAAACTACAAGATTTTACGTCGCCTGCCGAGACATTATCAACCTTCGTATCAGGTCAAACAAACCAATCGAAACATTTTTTGGCGCATATACGCCGGTACAATTCGTGTTTCTAAATGACTTTATTCGGTGCTACACGTATCCTGAACGAGAATTACATCCCAACATTCAAAGTGCAAGGCCAAATTTATCATCGTGCAAGGATCACTTCTTTCAATGCCTAACGCAGATCATAAATTTCTACAAATTTATTTCATGGATAACACAAATGATCAAGTCAATCAACGTTGTCAGGTAAACAATGGCACTAAACGAAAAATTGTTACCGTATTACAAAAATTTTTCGATCAACATAATCAGTTAATTAGGCTGTTCACAATTGCCCTAGACTAAATGTCATCCGATATTTACAAAGTTGTTATTAGAGCTGAAAAAACACCTGTAGGCCACCACAAAGAAAAATACAATGCGCCAACATTGGATGAAGTGACTATTGTTATAGTTGGCGAAGAATTTACCTCCCGCGATACAGTTCTTCATCGCAGAAATCGTGACGTTCAAAGAGTTCTCAGAAATGTATCGATCATATGATGCATTGCAATATCCTATTTTATTTTGGTGAGGAGAGGAGGGATATTATTTTAACATAAAATTAAGAAGTCCGCAAACAGGCGAGAAAACCAATAAGAAAGCAAGTGCAATAAGTTTTTATGCATATAGATTAATGATTGCCAAAACGCTGATAATCATACTTTAAAATGTCGACAATTAGTTCATCAATACATTGTCGATATGTATGCGAAAATTGAAACTGAACGCCTACTGTATATTAAATTAAATCAAACCAAATTACGTTCAGAAGAATGCATTCATTTACGGGATGCAATAATTAATGATGGTAACGTTAATCCTAATGATGTGGGGAAAATGATTATATTGCCGACTACATTTGCAGGGAGAAAAACTTGGACTCCCTGCAAATGTAGTATTCATACATGTCTGAGTATTCATACATGTGCCTTGGACTCCAAGGCACATGTATGAATACTCACAGGATGCAATGACATATGTTCTCGCATATGGGCTCCTAGATTTATTTATTACATTTACGTGCAATTCTGCTTGGGTTGAAATTAGAGATATTTTGTTACCAGGACAATCATCATCGGATCGTCATGATATTACAGCACGTGTGTTCAAACAAAAATGATAATCTTTACTTGATTTCATTGTGAAGCGTCATGTTTTTAGAGAGACGCGGTGTTGGGTGTACTCTATTGAATGGCAAAAACGAGGATTGCCTCAGGCACACATTCTAATTTGGCTTATTGAAAAAAAACCACCTTCTAAAACTGATCAGATATCAGCAAAAATTCTTGATGTCACCATAGATCCAGTCTTATTTCAGATCATTGTCCAAAATATGTTTCATGCTCCGTGTGCATCACCATACATGTCTGTTTGAAAATGCACTAATGATATCCTAGAGAATTAACTGCTTTTTTTCACCATTAAATAAATTTTGCATTTCAAATCATAATCGCAAATGTCATTTACACACTTAAATACAAAATTCAAATTCAAATTGAAAGCGTTGCAACGCACGCAGGGTACAGCTAGTTTATCATAAAACGTAGCAAATTTTATTTTTTATCTTAGTACATATTACTTTATAATAAAGGAGGTAATATTTTCAGGTCCCGACGGAGCCGGTTTTCTTTTACATCCTTTTAGAAAGCCAAAAAGAATACGAACTGCATTTTCACCTTCACAGCTTTTGAAATTGGAGCACGCATTCGAAAAAAACCATTATGTTGTTGGAGCTGAAAGAAAACAGTTGGCACAAAGTTTAAGCCTCACAGAAACACAAGTAAGTCAATAATTATCCTATCTATGTCATTAACAGTTTTAATAAATATTCGAAGAAATTCTATTATTGGGTACTTCAAACAGAAGATCACGGATGCCTACACATGTGACCATTGACGACAGCGACAGTTGATCGTTTCTAAGCAAAATGGTGCGTTAAAGTTGAGCTAAGTTTCTCCACATAAGTTAGAAAGTTAATTTACGTGTTGAAAGTTAATTAAATACAGTGTCGTATCCCACATCGTATTAGTCGAAATATAATTCTTCCTCGTCTAAGTCTTTTACTTAACTTTGATTTATTATTTGCTTATGTATTTTATTGTAATCGTGATATATTTTTGTTTTGTGTATCTGGCAACTTCGATGCGTAATTAGTCTGTTTATGTTCTATGCGACCTCCTGCCTGTCTTTGTGTTAAAAAGATGTATAGAGAGAGAAAGAATCTTTCTGAAAAAATATAGAATGCGTCACTTCAGAAAATTGGTACATGATGGGCTTGGGTTACTCGAAATAGAATGGAAAGAACAGTTGCGGACATAAACAAATGCTACATTTCATCAACCGATCAAGGTCGAGATACCCACATAACGTCACTTACAAGTACCCTATTAACTAAACAAAATAATTAGACCTATTAACAAAATCTATTAACCAAATAACTAGAAGCATCTAATAATTAGAAATATATTATAATTAGAAATATGATAGAACAATCCAACAATTAATTATGCAGGCCATTAGATAATTCTGAATAATTAGAAATATATTTGAACATTATTAATTTATTGTTTCATCTATACATTGAGAAATAGTTTATTTGATTCATTGGTCTAGCAAGAAAAATGTTCAGTAACAAGTTACGCACACGGGGGAAAAAATCTGGTAAAATTATCGTACTGAATATAATGACGTTTCTGGTTTAAAAAAAAAATAAACAAACCGTAATTCTGTCTAACAAAACCAAAATATACAGTATTTAAACTATACATTTGATAATAATTATAGTTCTTATTACCAGATATTTAGTAAAAAATGCATAGCTGACATGTAAATTTATTTGAATATATGATTTTTATGCCATGTTCTAGAGTTTTTCTTCGGAAAGTTTTCCAAGTTACCTCAAAATTTGAATGAATATTTAATGAATTCTTCCCAATTTGAGTGACATGTTTGGCTATGAGCGCAGACGAAATTGCTATAGTTATAGATATAATGCGACAATATTGCACATTTTCTTCTTCCCAAATCTGATAGTATAAAATTTACTGTATCCAAAATTATTTTCATGTACTACGTTTACAATAAACTATGAGACGATATTTATTAGTATTCATACATAATATCCTTTACAAAACATTATCCATTATTATAATGTTTTTTCCTCCAACGCCTACATGATTGACCCTCGTCATTCAGCAATCAGTAGGGCAGATTTGTTGGCTACTCTTTCAGGAGCGCCGTATTAGGTGAGGCAACGTTGCTCCCACAGTAGGGACAGATAGTACAAAGAATGAAATAACATTCATGCCTTGTCCGGGATTCGAACCCCATGATCTTTTTAATGTGATGTCAGATCCCTGTCCACTACACAGTTCAATTATTGTTAAAATATAAACTGGATTAATTTCGCTATCTAATTCTGAAAGAGATGATTTTTTGGCGTCCTGAAAAGTTCTTTAAATACGTATACTAGACAATCGTTAACAAATGCAGGAGGCACTTTTTCTTCATACTATTTTATTCAGGAACTAAAAATGCCTATTAAAGTTGTTCTTTTCAAAGCATTTTTAAGGTGTGTAAGTTAGACACGAATCCTCAATTTTCGGTGTTTAATTGATATCGTGACAAAATCTAGTGCGGACGAATTAATTTGCTAGTCATACAAGATAATAATATTATAGATTTCCTTTACAAATCTGTCAAACCAGAATATTTTTTTGCTTTATAAAGAATTTAATGGAAGAACATATAATTGATAAAAATCGTTCATCTTTAGAGGTCTACCCTATCCCGATCGAACTCAATTTTCGAAGGGGAGGAGACAGAGAGGGAAAACTCTAAATATGCTTTTGATCCTTTTCATTTAATTTTCAAAAATAAACTGATTATGGATATTTACTTCTAATTAGCACTATGTTTCGTTACATGTAAAATATAAGGCCGTCACCCAAACAGAATTTAAGATATAAAGCATACAGTATTATAAAATCTTCATTAATTTTTTCTCACAAAATTACGCCAATGTAATTCTTCAATCAACAGCTTTTGAAAGATGTTTAAATCGTAAACAGTTATTAGATTTTAGATTTTTGATTAATATCTTTATTTTTATGCTATTAATGTTAAAGGAAATTTTTAGCGTCATCAAATTTGCTTTTCATCAATTTAAATTGCAATTAAGATTAGATTTTTTTTAAAAATCTAAAATCTGAGAAACAGGAATTTTTAAATTTCTTACTCAATTCCACCAATCGTAGCATTTAACTGGTTTAAAGATTTGAGGAAAAATTCGTAGAACTTCTGAAAATTATCAAGCGCAATTTCTCCTTATCTAACAAAACGACCCTTATTCTGTTCGTTTTTTTAGAGGTACTGCTCTATTTATTTATATTATATCATCAAAAGTTTGTTAAATATAAAAAATATTTGAAAATTTGATCTAGAATTCAAAATGGCGAGTATAGAGGCTTCTTAAACTGTATGTTTTTCTTACATTAATTATTAGCCATTTGCGATTCCATAATCGAAGAAAGGTAATGTGCAATTTGTATGCAAGTTCAACTTATGTTTTGGTAGCAAGACTCGTCAAAGTTATCTTGATTACCCAAGTCACCTTAATATCTGTATTTGATTGATATTTAGGCGAAATATCGCATGGGCGAATTATTTAATTACTCATTAGTTGCAATATTATTGAAAATTTCATTCCGCAAATCCGATAAATTCCGATCAAAATATTTTCCTGCAGTATGTTCACGAATAAAGAATTCAGCGGAAGAACATTATAAATGATAATAATCGTTCACTTTAAAACGTGTTCTTTTCACCAATGACCAATGGTCAATTACGATTCCGTAATAGAAAAAAAAAAGTAATGCGCAATTTGTACGCAAGTTCAACTTCTTATTCTTTGGTTGGTTGCATCAGAAAAGCCAGCTTCCTACAAGAACCTATAAAAATATCTTTCTTAATATCCTCTAAGTACATATCGCGAATGGAACTCCTTTACTTTTATGATTTTCAACCCTTTTGTCCTGATGGCCCATGGAACTTTTCGGTCGAACAAACTCATGAGCCCTGATTACACCGCTTTTATGCATCGCTGAAGCGAAAAGATTCCTCATTTGAAGCACAAACATATCAAATGTGCAGCCGTTTGGGAGATATTAATGAATTACAAAAAAGGGAAAGAGGATATACAAAAAGAGGACCATCCGCCTAATTGGGCGACACTCTTTCCCTGCTATTAACTACTTCTCTACCCAATTAAAAGTTAGAGCCTAAATCCGCTATTTCATATTCAAATTAAAGTATTGCCCAGTACTCACAATTCATAATGATTGTTCATGGCCTATCAGCGAGCAAATCTACAGTGCCGACCAGCTGGTGTTTAGCAGCCACGACTGCCCCTTCGTTAGCCACTTCCTGACCATGTTGTCATACACTTTGTCCTCAAACGGTGGCATCAGACTATAATTGGCAAAAAAGATTCTATTTCGGTCGCAGGTGATTTCTAAAAGTGGACAGGCGTAAATAACTGTTATTGCTTAAAGGCGATATTTTGTCTTTGCAGGTGATTTGGGTGGGTTTGACCATTTCGCTGTGACAAAGTACAGGTGTATGTGCACCTCTGAGAATGTGTTTGTAGAAAGAGACTGGGAGGGGGGGGGCGGTTGTTTAGATGTGATGTTCTTATCAATGTCCTTGCGTAACTGATTTATGGAAATAATTTCAAACAGGAAGCGAATAGCTATAATCTGCTTATATTTTCCAGCAGTGAATTGGCAGTTGTTTTTTAAGAAATATAAACAGTAGTTGTAATTAAATTAATTTGGACGACAGACTAATGCTACTGTTTTTGGAAAGCAGAATTTTTTCTCTTTCTCATCCCCAACGAGATGATGAAAAAAAATGACTACTAAAAAATGATTATTTAAAAAGACTATGATTATTGAAAAATGACTATTTAAATATGACTATCTTTATAGAAAAAAATGACTATTTACTACTCCTCTCGTATGATTAAAGTCATACTTTTTGAGAGAGAGAGGGATTTTATCAAAACAATTAAAGCTAAAATTGCATTCATAATCACGCGTAATTAATACTGTGGAACGCCGATTCTCGGATTTACCGGCTTGTCCAGTTATCCTGGTCGTTCAAGGACCATATGTTTTTCCTATCTTCTGCAAAAAAGAAAAAAGAATTACGAAAGTGTTTCTTTATTTCTAGAATGTCTGAAAGGGGTGGAAGAATGGCTTGTTTTGTCCCTTGATGACTTTGAAAAGAAACTCACTTTTCCCCCACCCAGTTTCAATGTGGGGTGTCAAGTAATTTCTAATAAGGAAACAGGTTTCTAATAAAATTTTAAAGAATTAAACTTTTAAACACGCTATTTGTAATATGCTATAATAGGCACTACAACAATTGCTTTTCTATGACCTGGAAAAAGTGTGAAGGGAAGTTGCGGAAAAACATTCTCATAGCAGTTTTTTGAAGTTACCCAATTATCCGGGTAGACTAGACCACGATTGGTCCGGATAATTGGGGCTCGATTGTAATTTCCCGACAAATATATGACAAATAGCTTTATAATCATGATTTATTTTTAAAATCTTCAATAGTTCGCAGATATTAAGGTAATATAACAAGAAACATTTTCAAATTCTTCAAAATATATATATATATATATATATATATATATATATATATATATATATATATATATATATATATATATATATATATATATATATATATATATATATATATATATATATATATATATATATATATATATCACTATTTAAACGTAAGCAATAATATTTTTTTTTACGTATTGTACTATTAATTTTCTAAAATTTTCGCGTGGTTAGAAAGTTCTCATTTGAAAATAATACTAGAAGATATATTATGCAAACTTGCAATTTTGGAAAAGATGACTATATCGCCTGAAAGCCCTTTAACTGTATTTCTTAAACAACATTTATATAATAAGACTTTATTCTGATTTGGTTGAGATTTGCTCTGTGTAGAATTTAAACATTTATTTCCTTTGGTAGAATTTTATTGTCTTATATTTCTCAGATTATATGATATCCTAAATGTTATTTTATAGTCCCTTCATGAACTTTCATATTCTTAGATTTTAGAATTAATTTTTGTAACTTTTAAAAGTATACTTTAAGTATTTAATTTTTTCATACATGAAATTGTCTTGCAATTCACAAATTCTTGTGAGAGAAGCAAAAACTACTGTTTAAAGAAAATTAAAAAGTAGAATAAAACTTTATTCTTTGTTTTCACTTATTCAGGTAGATGATAAACAAATACTTCGCCTTGTAGGAATAAAACCTAAAGAACCAAAATTTTCTCCATCGATGTGATGTTAAAAAACCTCGTATAATCAAATATTTCCCCTAGCTGAAAAACTAAATAATTTACTAAAAAAGGTACAAAAATGTTCATAAAACAATACAAAAACTCACTACTATGGACTTAAAGATTATTAAATTTTATAGTTTTGTAGTTCTTACTTCAGTTTTTTAAACAAATTGCGGTTTTAATTTTAATTTTTTTTTTATGTTGAGCTGCTCAACTGATTAATTAATGCATTTTGGGACATGTTATCAGTTTGATCTGAAAAAAGTAAAACTTTCCCGCAAAAGGTTGTTGTGGGCCAAGGGTACCATAGAGGTTTCCGTCCCACAATTTTGTAAAAAATTGGATAATCGTGACAACGTAGTCAGCATTGCAGACTGGCTATCTTTACTTACCAGGCAAGCATCCGTCTGCAGCTGTGTGGACTTCACGACGCCGCTTGGGATCGAACCCTAGTTCTAAACAATGACGGTTCAGTGCTTTAACAACTAAGCCATCACGGCAAAAAATGTTCACAAAAAAGTACAAAATGTAAGCAGAACTTTATTATTATTTAATTTTTGTAATTTTTACTTTATTTTATTGAACAGATTATTACGACGCTCTCTAAATTAATAACGAATCATTTTAAAGTTAATTTTTTATTTTGACCTTCTCTACTGATTAATTATTACGTGTTGAGACACGTTATCAACACCCGGCTTAATTGAGCAATAAATGTTGGTACCCGTTTAAGTTAGGGGCCGACAGTATTTATTTTATACGTTAATCTGCAATTGCTGATTTATTTTTGAATTACTAATACGTAATAAATTGCCGAAATTACTAATACGATTTTGGGTTTCAGTTTTCAGTATATGGTGGTTTATTTGTAAAATAATTGAAAACTTCCTGGAATCATCTGCCTCATAAAAGTTCGCATATCTTTATAATGATGAAATCTAATTTACGTAAGCATACCATTTGGATAAAGTTCGCAGATTCTTTTCATTGGGTGTGAAAAAAATCACCATGATTAATTAATGATAGAGAGTAAGAATGCATTTGTTTTTAATGTTTTAAAGACCAATTTTGTTTTCTTTTTTGAAAGTTTTTTTTAAACATTTTATGGTTTATGAATTTTTAATGTTGATATTCTATTCGTTTCATTTATAAAAAGCTTACCTTTCAAAAAACTTAATATGGGATATTAAACGAAAATAATCTGATCTGATCGAATTTTGTTTGAGTAAGATTCTTAAAATGAATTATTGTTCGATGTTTAGTAATTATTTGAAAAATCTCTCTTTAAAAAACATGCTAGGATAATCTAAAAATATTTCAAAACTTACCGGAAAAATATTATTATTATTAATAATAATAATAAAAGAAAGAAACAATTTTCACAATCATTTTTTTTTCTTCAGAAATTAGTATTTTAAGTTTAGAAGTAGCAACCTTTATTTATTTATTTATTTTCAAAATAGTAGAATAATCTATAATGATTTCAAAACTAGGAAGAAAATAATAATAAAAATACAAGCATTGTAATATTTTAGAAAACCATTCTTGTAAGAATTAGATTCCTGAAATGAATTATAGTTTTATATTTTAAAGTGATATCATACATTAGTGGTTATTTAAGAAAATATTTTAAAAAAATGGTAGAATAATACAAAAAGATTTTTGAATCTGATCGAAAATAATATTTATAAAGGTAATAAAAAAACAATTTTTACCGTTATATTATTTCAGAAATTAGTATTTTACGCTCTGAAGTAGCAACATTTATTTATTTATTTTAAACAAGAAAAAATAATCTATGATTTCAAAACCAGGCAGAAAATAATAATAAAAATACAAACATTATATTATTCAAGAAAACCATTCTTGTTAGAATTAGATTCCTAAAATAAATTGTTTTATATTTTAAAGTGACAGCAGTGGTTATTTAAGAAAATCTTTTCAAAAAATGGTAGAATAATGTAAAAAGATTTTTGAGCCTGGTCGAAAATAATATTAATAACGGTAATAAAAATTTTTTTTAACTGTTATATAATTTCCGAAATTAGTATTTTACGTTCTGAAGTAACAACATTTTTTTTCTTCTTCAGAATTTTGAAATAATGTATAATGATTTTAAAAAATAGGCAGAAAATAATAATAATAAAAAAAAACAATTACAACTATTATTTTACTCTCGAAAACCATTCTCGTTATAAAAGACTTCCTTTTCTTAATTACGAAATTCCGCGGTACATCCCCCCAATTAGCTACAAAATCAATTCTTGACAATCAGACAAAAAAACATGGAAAATCCACTTCATATTCTAATAACCATTTTCACGAATGCCGAGCCAACCACTTCAATTAAATCCAGCAACTGAAGAACACCCATTCCGAACCAGACAAAAGCAATCAGCATCCTACTCCCTAATTAGCGCAATCAGGCCTTACTCAAACTTCCGAAATTGCTAAGTTTACCAAGACTAGGAGGAGGATTAGCATTTGAAAAGAAAGAAAGTGCCAAACTACCATCTGCGAGAACATTCATCTGGTAGCGGCAGAACCATCTCCTCCCCACTATTAACCAGACCCGATAACCATCACGGTTTTTATTTTTGTTTCCAAAAGGCCAAATAGTGCAATCATCAACGCTAAATTCTCAAAAGTGCGCCAAAGCTACCCGATTTTAATGACCATTTTTTTGTTCCATTTAATATCCTTCAGGCGAATTTAGATCATTTACAATAAACCTGCCTCCCACTAGTTAGGAGGATTCTCTATGCAGGTGGAA
The DNA here is from genome assembly GCF_982258835.1 of Parasteatoda tepidariorum. Classification (NCBI taxonomy): domain Eukaryota; kingdom Metazoa; phylum Arthropoda; class Arachnida; order Araneae; family Theridiidae; genus Parasteatoda; species Parasteatoda tepidariorum. The sequence goes on along the minus strand of NC_141763.1, from coordinate 90,177,859 downwards.
TCCAAAACCCTCTTTGTAATCTAATCAGTTGATATCGTTATTAATTCCGGGACGATTTTTTTTGTTGTTCTTTTTTATTTATGCAGCTTGCAATTTAGAACTAACGGCTTTTTAGGCTTAACGCCTTGAGTGTGGTGAGAGAGGTAATAGGTCATTCTTTTACATACGCTGGCTCGTGCCTTTTTTCTTGGTGGGTTCTATCACTGGCGATTATAAATATCAGCTGCTTTTATTGCTTTTAATAATATTTCTGCTCAAATTATTTTTTCTAGAGCCACGTGCAGATTTTTTAGCATTATCAATTTCTTTAACTCTAAGTTTGTTTCTCACAACTACATAATGAAGGCTGTTTCTAATGATAAGTTTTTTTATATATACGAAGTTATCACAACAAGTCAGAATAATTATGAACGTGCATTTTTATGCGAATTGTTGTTTTGAATTGTTAGAAATAAATTATCCCAAAAATTGAGAATTTTCATCGTTATGATAACATAAAGAAAAATCAATTAAACAACATTATTTTCATTTTCATCACAAACTACCTACTTTTTCTAACGAAGATATTAGTCACCGTCAATTTCTATCAGTTTAGATCGAAATTCTATAAAGTTATTATTTTATATTATCTAGCTTTCAGTTTAGCGAGTAATTCCGTATTGAAAGTTGTCTTTTCTTATTATTCAAGGTTTCTGATAAAATTTCTAATATTAATATTTAATCAAATCTATTTGCAGGCAATTTTTTTAAACACCAAAATCAGTAGTATTTATTTCATTTGACTGCAATAGTTTTTCTAGATGATAAAAATTGCCACACTCAAAGTATTAAACTTTTTAAATTTTCGTACATTTATTTAATAGATTTAGAATGGAAAGAAATTTGTTTTACTTCTTAATTAATGATGGCTTCTGAATTTTATAACTTAATGAGCATTCTATAATTTAACTTCACAATCGTGCATCTTGCAAGAAATTCTCTTCATTTTCTACCATAACATAAATGGCAGAAAATGTCGAGAATTTTTTTTCACATCTTTTTTTCTGTCTTATATTATCTTTTTTAAACAATATATTTCTAGACGTCTTAGTTTATATTTAAGACAAATTAAGAGTAATTAATTACCTTACATTTCAGTGCATAAGTCGATTTTTCAAACACTTAAAATTTTACGAAAATCAGAGAGTCGACTTCGTCGGTAATTAAGTCGGACATTCGTTGTTCGTGAAATATCGATGAATTTTAAACAGTGAGATAGATATGAATTACTCGGTATCAATTTACCCCTTTCAAAAACTATTTTAATACGTTATATACAATTAATTTATATACGTTATATACAATTATATACATGACGGTATGTATAATTTAAAATTTATTGCTTTGCTGCGAGTTAAAAGCATTTAAACGGTGTTTTTATCTTTTATTTTTATTTATTTATTTATATCCCTTGGAGTCAAAGCTTCGAAAATTATCCCTAAATAACGAGGAACAATCACAACAAAACGAGTGAAAGACACAATATCTTATTAAACATCCCCCATACCTCAAGTAAAGCAATTACGTTGACATTGTTACTAAATATGGGGGTGAGGCGTTGAAAATTCGAACAAGGGAATTATTCTGTTCTGTTTCGCCCATGTTGAGGGATTTAACGCTTCCTGGAGATACGGGACTGAGGGTCGACCATGGCATGACTAACGCAATTAAGGCTGCCTATTTAGGCACACGTTCCAACGTACCTCACCTCTGATCTCTTAAATCTTCAATGTTCGTATTTTTTTTTTCTAACCTCTGTGCTCCATCCCCGATTTTTCATCGTAGTTCAGAGGGGTGGAGAGAGTTGTTTGAGAGGTCGTGAAGGTACTGTTTTGTTGAAAGAATAGGCTGGATTATTTATATGGTATCAAAAGATGGGATGAAGCGTAACGATGGTTTTTCACTGGAAAGCGCTAATGAGATAGCTCTTGAATGGATTGTTATGAAATATTTTGTTCTGGTTGATACATTTCCTTCGATATTTTTAAGTTTGGTGGAAGATTTTCTTCTCCTCAAAGAATCGAAGATCCGATTTGAAAAATATTACTTGTTGTTATGAATAGGGTTTTGTTTTCCTAAAAGAATCGAAGAGCCAATTTGAAAAATATTACTTGTTGTTATGAATAGGGTTTTGTTTTCCTAAAAGAATCGAAGAGCTGATTTGAAAAAGATTACTTGTCGTTATGAATAGGGTTTTCTTCTCCTAAAAGAATCGAAGAGCCGATTTGAAAAATATTACTTGTCGCTATGAATAGGGTTTTGTTTTCCAAAAAGAATCGAAGAGCCGATTTGAAAAATATTACTTGTTGTTATGAATAGGGTTTTGTTCTCCTAAAAGAATCGAAGAGCCGATTTGAAAAATATTACTTGTCGCTATTAATAGGGTTTTGTTTTCCAAAAAGAATCGAAGAGCCGATTCGAAAAATATTACTTGTTGTTGTGAATAGGGTTTTGTTTTCCTAAAAGAATGGAAGAGCCGATTTGAAAAAAAATTACTTGTCGTCATGGATAGTGTTTTGTTTTCCTAAAAGAATCGAAGAGCCGATTTGAGAAATATTACTTGTCGTTAAGGATAATGTTTCCTTCTCTTAAAGGAATTGAAGAGCTAATTTGAAAAATATTACTTGTTATGGATAGTGTCTTCGGCACTGTACCACCCATATTTCTGGATTAGTGTATTTGATGTAGTTTGAAGTCATTTGGCCCAATGTGTTCACCGTGTTTAGTTTGTTTTAGATGATAATATTCAAAATAAACTTTGTTTCGCTACAATAACTGTTGTTGTTTCTAATGCCACTTGCCAATACCAGCAGGGTGAGACCAAACACATTTAAGGAAGAGGGTGCGTTTCTTGTTTTTCAGTGGCTCTATCTATGATCAAGAATACGACTTTAGCCACACACACGTCACAGCCTGTTTTTTATAGGGCAGATCCATTCATACAGCCATCCACAGATCGTAATTTTGACCTGAAAAAGAAAACGGTCTATCTCCAATTCAGTACCCCAGAGGAATGATTTGTCATGGGAATATGGAGGACTTTGCCATTCGACAGATTTAACATGCACCAGCGACCATTTTCTACACGGGGAGTTTCCGACCGTCGGAGAACGAACTCATGCCCTCTCAGACAAGGACGCAACGCCCTACCAATCAGGCTATCCCAGCCCCACTATAACTAAATCCTAGTACACAAACGTATGCCCGCTGCACTGCTTGTAACAAAAACAACTAGTAATAAGTCAAAAGAAATCAAATCAGGACCCCCAGGAACTGTATTATTTCTTTCCTTTATTGGAAACAAAATCATCTGCTTGAAAATATATTCTCGAACAATGAGCTGTAGTAAGCAGTTGTAAACTTTCTGATCGGAAGTTGTGAAGGTAAAAGGATTGGGATTTGTTATTGTTTACATTCGTATCTAAAACACCATTACTACGAACTTTTACTGTTTTAGGCAAAATTTCCTCAGAGAGAAAATTTATCGTAGAACAGTAGCTTCAGCGAACAAAATAAAACGGGGCAGAATCTACAACGGAAAACAAATGAATAAATAAATAGCGTGACGGGCTTATTCTTCTGTGATTAAACCTTGGGGCAGAATCTATCGCGATTAATCGGAAATTCCCTCTGAATTTTCTTTTTAGGCGTATGGATCAATGAAACAATTTGTCACGAGAAAAATAAAATAATAATTAAAATGTTTTTTTTTCTTTTCTAAACGCTGATATTTATGTAATTTGCATAATTACTGTAGAGTTGCAAATTAATGAGGCTGTTCAATTCAAAGTTAGTTTAAGATTTCTAAAAACAGGAAAACTGTAGGGGGTAGAGAATAACAATCATGAATATTACTTACACATTTGAATAATGACTAAGGAGGGGGAGAAGAGAACAATGAACATTCGAACGGGTTTCTGCTTCACCGAATTTTGTATCTTAATGGGGGAATTAACATTGCACAAACAATTGCAGAAACTTAGTTGAAGGTATTAACGCAAATTACATTTTGTATTTCTAAAATCAAATTAATTAAAATATGTTTGATAAATAAGAACTGCACGCGAAAATGTATAATGTTTTAAAATAGTTAGTATACTATCATAAAATGTTAAAATAATTTTTAAAAAAAATTATATAATTGAGATGGGGAAAAATTATGCTAGTACGTCATCTTAAAGTGTAAAAAACAATGATATAATTGAGATGGGAAAAAATTATGTTAGTACGTCATCTTAAAGTGTAAAAAACAATGATATAATTGAGATGGGAAAAAATTACGTTAGTACGTCATCTTAAAGTGTAGAAAACAATGATATAATTGAGAGGGGGGAAAATTATGTTTGTACGCCATCTTAAAGTGTAAAAAACAATGATATGATTGAGATGGGGAAAAAATTAAGTTAGTACGTCATCTTAAAGTGTAGAAAACAATGATATGGTTGAGATGGGAAAAAATTATGTTAGTACGTCATCTTGAAGTGTAAAAAACAATGATATAATTGAGATGGGAAAAATTACGTTAGTACGTAATCTTAAAGTGTAGAAAACAATGATATAATAGAGATGGTGAAAAATTATGTAAGTACGCCATTTTAAAGTGTGAAAAACAATGATATAATAGAGATGGTGATAAATTATGTAAGTACGCCATCTTAAAGTGTAAAAAACAATGATGTAATTGAGGTGAGAGAAAAAATAACGTTAGTACGCTATCTTAAGGTGAAAAAAATAATATTTAAAAAGTCAAATTTCTGGCGAAGAAAAAACATATTACCACAATACAAACCACTTTAAAACATGATGATAGCGAAGGAACAAATAATTACGTTACATCATTTAAACGTATAAAAGATGACGCAAAAAATTATTCAAAGGAAAAAGAACTCATGATACTATACTAAAACTTAATTACTCGGGAAGGAAAATATCATGCCAGTAAACAATCTTTAAATAAAACAGTAAAAATCAAAAAATACAAAAAAATACAAAAATAAATAAATAAAATGCCTCATGTTAGTTCACTAAGGGTAACCAACCTTTTGAGAAGAGTGACATTTCTGGAAGAAAAGAAATTATGTGCCTCTTCCAATTTTTATCAACCTATAAAAAACATAAAAAACATGATTTTTTTTTTAATTTTTTGACTGATTATGAGATTCTTATACAAACAGAGCATCTTTTTCGTTTAAATTTAAGTAAGAGAGGTTTAAAAGACATAAAACTGTTTTTTTTTTAATGCTTTTTTAAGTCAAAAAGTAGGAACAAAAAAGTATGTAAGTCAAAAGTATAAACTTAGGTTTTATTTTTAACATATATTTCTGACAAATCAGTCATATATATATATATATATATATATATATATATATATATATATATATATATATATATATATATATATATATATATATATATATATATATATATATATATATATATATATATATATATATATATATATATATATATATATATAAAATATATTCGTATCTTATACAATAATAAGTGACAACCAAATTGGAAAATAGCTTGTTGTATGTAAGAATTTTTAAAATTCAATAGATTTTGAGTAGAAAGATTTTTGAACATTTTAACATAGCCCCTAAAGGCCAACATTGTTTTTTTTTTTTTTCCCTGTAAGTTTTTGCATGTCACTGTTAAGACTCTACTATGCCACTCTATGGCACACGTGCCCTCGGATTCGCTATCCATCTTGTACACCATTAAGTTTAACCCCAATGCTTTTCTTTTTTTTAAAAAATAAACTTCTGGTTTATAAAAAGAAGAAGAAAAAAAACCTTACGTTATTTTTTCATTTTAAAGTCCTCACTTCTCTATTTTTCATGATTTAATAATAAAAATGTTAAGAACGTGAATTACCCGCTTATTTCAAGATAAGAAAAAAAAACTTATGTTTTTTCTCCATCGTAAAGCATAAATTATAACAATATTTCCTTTTTAAAATATAAACTACGGGCTAATTTAAAAAGGAAAATCATTGGTTCTATCATATCAACAATGTTTTCTTCTTATGTAAGAATAAAAATTTCCTTTCCCCCAATGCTTATTTTTTTTTTTATCAATATATGTTTGAGCCAATGCTTCTTTTTCTCTCTCTCTCTCTCTTTTTTTTTTTTGGTGGGGTATTTGGTAAGTTGAATTTTTCTCACTTAATGTTGGAAAGTTTTCGTTTCCCCGATGTTTTTTTAGTAGGTTCAATTTTTCTCACTGCATGTTAGAAAGTTTCCTTTACACCCATGCTTTCTTTTTTAGATGGTTTAATTTTTCTCTTTGTATGTTTGAAAAATTCCTTTTCTCCCATGCTTTCTTTTTTAGTAGGTTCAATTTTTATCACTGTGTTCCTGAAATATTTCTTTGCCCGATGCTTTCTTTTTTAGTGGATTCAATTTTTATCACTGCAGTTTGAAAGCCTCCTTTGCCCCTGCGTTTTCCTTTTTAGCAGGTTTAATTTTTACGTTTGAAAGTTTTCTTTGCCCCAATGCTTTCTTTTTCACTCACAGATGTTAGAATGTTTCTTTCTTCCCAACTCTTATCTTTTAATTGGTTCAATTTTAATTACCGACCGTTTGATAGTTACCTTGGCCTTTATGCTTTTATTTTTTTTAGTTTTTAGTCAGCTTAATTTTTACCACTGTTTGTTAAAAATTTCCTTTGTTCAAACTTTTTTTTTAAGGTTAAATTTTTTTTTACTGCATGTATGATACTTTCCTTTGCTTCTATTTTTTTTTTTTAGTAATTTCAATTTTTCCCAAAAAGTTTGAAATGTCTGTAAACTCTAGTGTTTTTTTTTTTTTTTAAATAGGTTTAATTTTTATCACTATATACTCGAAAGTTTCACTTTTTCTTAATATTCATTTAAAAGAATTATACTTTACCAATACTTTTTGAGTTGGTTCAGTTTCTATAATTAAATGTCTGAAGAAAAAAAAACATTTTTTATTTATTCAAACTAATTGTATAAGCATAGCTTTACTTTTATACGTTTTAAAGGAACCATTTTAAAAAAAATATTCCAGTTTCAAACGATATTCCAACTAACATTTTAAAAAGAAAAACGAAAAAAAAAATACGGTCTCTGGCCAAATTAATAGACGCACTATAAGATTCTACGTAAAATCTTAATTATCAGATTGATACTATACAGCATTATTGCTTTTATGCGACTGAAACCGGTTTGAACTTGTTTACGTTAGTGTATCAATTGATTAAATTAGGCGATATATAATATACATTTGACGATAGGATAAATTAGACGATGTATTATATAAATATAGAATATTTATTATATCAATCATTATATCGGTATACTATAATGATTAGATCAAATTATTATACGCTCTGTAGTTTTTTAATAATTACATGATTTGCACGAGTTTATGTGCAATACTTTTATATTTAAACATACATGTAATGGACTTTTATTCAGGAGATTTTTACATACTTATATACTTCCTATTTGTATTTATTTTTAACGTATTGCATTGCAGTGTTAACCAATTGATACAGGAGTGTAATCAAATGCAAACCGGTTTCATCAGAGTAAAAACAATACAGCTGTATAGAATCACCTGCTAAAAATAATTTTACATGGAATCTTATAGTGTGCCTAATAATATGGCCAGAGACTGTAGGAAAAAAAAATTTTTGGAATTTTCTTACACATAAAATCAAATTAAACTTCCTTGAAACGTACTTATTAATTTTAAACAAACCATTACACTAACTATATATATAAAGCCAGCTTTAAATAATATTTCGAGCTAATCACGTTCTCAAATTATTTCCTTTGTGCCATTTTCCACGCTGATTAAATAGCTGTGTTAGAATTAACATAAGGTTGTCAACATGGAACATTTCCTTTAAAGACTTATTCCCCGCAACGCATGGAGTGGAAATTAATATAATGTGAAGTTAAGCGAACCGCTTCGAAAAAATTAATTATCATCATAGACTATTTATAACACACGCTAGTAGTCGCCATTAAGAGCGTACGATATCCCGACGATATTTTTCTAAGCCTCATTGTGTTCGAATGTAACGCATGCGCATCGACGTGGTTCTCTCTAATTGGTCTTCCTTTGTTTGAAACATATTGAATAGAGTCCAAGTAATTATTAGGCTTCATCATTCCACGTTAATGGTGGACGAACTCTTCTAAATCGGCGCCAATTAGAACTTTTTTTGTTCTCAAACTCTCTGAAACATAATGGCGGATGACGACGAATCATTTCTCATGGAGCGGATGCCGATTAAAAATAACGGCCTACATACTGGATTGCAGTTGAACCGATGGGACGAAATGCGACAATAAAAATAATTGTGCGGTTTCATGAGGTTTTCTTTTGTGCAGAAAAGTTTTACAGCGAGGGCAGTTGGTGAAATAAAAATTGTTTGCTTAGAGGGCTTAGAAATGGAGATTTTACAACGATATTCGTTCGATTCATTGGAATGTTATTACTCAGTCCTCAATCGCTTACTTGCATTCAACTAAAACAATTATTACAGAACGTAAGTGTGGCGCTTATTTACCCAAATAACATACAATCAGACGTCAGGACTTGGAATTAGCAATTTGCAATTCTTTTATAAAAAGTAAATGAAATTTCATAAACGGATGTTTGGATCCATAGTTAGAGGAATTCTCTGTTAATCGATATTTTGAGAACTCTTTAAATATGGAAGATTCATCTATGGATCGTTTGACTTTTATTACTCGGTCCTAAAGCGATTACTTTCACTTAACTAAAACAATAATTACAGGTCATAAGACCTTCTTTCCAAAATAACTTATATTCAGGCATATTTGGCGTAGAATTTTTTTTCTGGCCTAGAAAGAATAAGAGATTTACTTATACGTTTGGATCCAGTCAGCTAAATATCGAAAAATGTTTTGTATCTATTATCTTAATTGAATAACTTATTTAGCAATATTTTGAGAACTCTATGAATATGACAATTTATAATAGAGAGAAAAGTTTTGAATTTCGTAAGCAACTTCCGCGAGTTTTTATGCGTACTACTATTTGTTACAATTGACCCGAAACAAGTACTATTTAATAATAATTATTAGTCATATAACAACTACTGTTTAGAAATAATTATCTGCCATAATGCAATGATTATTTCATTGTAATTATTAGTCATAAACAACATTTATTTATAATTGTTAGCACATTGATTATAATAATTAATCTTGAAGCAAGTACTATTTAGTTAAAAAATATTTATCAAAAACAGCTACTATTTGATTTACAGTTATTAGTCTTAAAATAACAATTATTTATTACAATTATCAATTTTAAAATAACAACTAATTGGCTGTAAGTTTTCGTCAAAAAATAACCACTATTTGATTATAATAATGCTTTTTAAAGAATTGCTAGTTGGTGTAATTATTCGTCTTAAATCAAGTATTGTTTTCTTAAAACTACTAATTATAAAACTATTCTTTGATTACAATTGTTAGTTTTTTAAAAACTAGTTGGTTATAATTGTTAGTCTTAAAATAACTTCTATTTCGTTTTAATTATTAGTCCTAAAATAACAATTATTTGCTAATAATTAGTCAAAATGCAAGCATGGAATTATATTTTATTCAGAACTTTAGCCTAGTAATATAGAAAAAAAATAATATTTATACTTTCCCAATTAAACAGAATAGATATTTCGACATAAGCCATGTCTCTATAAATTCCATTATCCATAATATTTTGTAAGAGCCAATGAAAAGAAGCAAAAAAATCGGAAAGGAAGTTCTATTCATGTAAACAACGATTACGTTTTTCTATCTATCTTAGGCAATAGCTTTTCTTTCAGATGGCATTTCAAAAAAACGAGAAAAAAACTTGAACTTGCATACACTACACACATTTCTAATGAATCTACTAAAGGGTCTTAAAAGGAAAATAATTAGCGATCATTTACTCATGAGATTCCATAGAAAACGATACCAATCAAAATATAAGTGGTTATTTCTTTTTACGTGTTGGCAACAACGACGAATTCTTTAAAGAAAAAAGTTGCTTAACATTCGGCGAACTTTATTGATCGTCTGCAGTTTGAAAGAAAGCAGTTGTTAATGAGACAGTATTATGGGATATGGAACATTCTATCCTTAATTGTCTGCTTAATTGAAGGATACCTCTTTGAGAATATTTTCAAAGAAGTTTTACTTGCACAAAGGGAAGGATGTCATAAAATGGAAAAAGTTCATTATAGTTTATTTCAAACACTGGTTTTAGAGTCGTAATTTTCCATACAAATCACGAAGATAATTAATCATCGAATAATTCGAGAGTAATTAAGGATGGGTATTAAAGTGGTTTTGGAAAAGAAGAATCAAACTCGAAATGATTAATATTTATGTTTTTCGTTTGCTCTTGAAATGAATTTATATGTATTACCTTTTTAACTATAATCTTTTTAAATCTTTAGAATTCTTTGTTTTTAAAACTTGAAGCAGTAACCGGATACGCTTAATTTATACTTACATTTTTCTAGCAAGACCCTCACAACAACATCCCTCCCGCTATAACCACCGATACATTTATCTCCTTTTGCTATACCATAAACACAATTTTATTTTAATGACTATGAAACTCTGACATAATAGTGACTGAAACTTAGTATTATTATTTTTTAACTGTAAGAAAGTCACTGCAAAATCAAGTGTCAAAAATTTTGCTCTTTTTGCACGTTTCAAACTCTAAAATAATGTTTTTCAAATATAAAAATGCAACAAATTTTTGAAAGACGACTTCCTCCACTGCATAAACCTATATATTCCTGCCATAATTTGTTTGCATGTTTAAATGTTAAAAGTCTGTCATTTTTAAGTTACATAGTTTGGAACGTCATAAGCTACGGATATTTTTGTACTTAAATATCTTGAAGAATGTGTATGTTGACCACTTGTTGGCTTAAGACAAGTTGTCAAGTGGCTTAAGACATTTATGATATCGAATCCGACATTTTTTAGATTTCAAATAAAAAGAGAGTAAGAATATTGAAACCGAGAGTTTTAGTGTAAACAAAAAGAAAACGAGAAAATATATTGAAAACGATAATTTTAGTTTAAGCAAAAGGAAGATGTGAAAATATATTGAAAACGATCATTTTTAGTTTAAGGAAAAGAAGGGATATTAGAACCGGCAGTTTTAGTTTAAGCAAAAGGAAAACTAGAAAACTATTACTTTAGTTTAATAAAAAGGAATGATATTGAAAACGATAGTTTTAGTTTAAGTAAAAAGAAAACGAGAAAAGATGCTGAAAACGATAATTTTAGTTTAAGCAAAAGAAGGGATATTGAAACCGACAATTTCAGTTTAATCAAAAGCAAGATTCGAAAATACATTGAAAATGATAATTTTTAGTTTAAGAGAAAGAAGGGATATTAAAACAGACAGTATTAGTTTAAGAAAAAGGAAAACAGGAAAAGATATTGAAAACGATAATTTTGATTTAAACAAAAGGAATGATATTGAAAACGACAATTTTAGTTTAAGCCAAAGGAAAACGAGAAAAGATCATGAAAACGATCATTTTAGTTTAAGGAAAAGAAGGGATATTGAAACCGACAATTTTAGTTTAATCAAAAGAACATCGAATAAAGATATTGTAGGCGATAATTTTAGCTAAGCAAATTTGATTGGTATTTTACAACAGTCTCAATTTTTAATTTTCAATTCAATTTAGAATATTACTCCTCATTGTTCCATGTAAATTAAACGAGACTCGCCAGCAAAACCACTTTAGACATGAGCTACTCTAACCATTAATAAAACCTAAGATGTTGAAATAACTGTAATTTTACTCCTAACACTATTCGCAAGTAAATTGGATGCTTCGAGATATAATTTACCGAAAATAAAAACATTTGTGTTACATCGAGGCTTAAATCGGTACACTCCTTTTCCAAATTACATCCGCATACAACACCTAGAATGGATGGCTATAGGATATCAATTTCTTCCCGTAAGATTGAAAATCTAGATTGCGTAATAACTTCATTCCCCGTGTTTAAAAATAATAAGCCATAATCGTCAGAAAATCGACTACAGCATACTCTTACAAGAAGCTTAATAGATACCGCAAATTAAATTAGTGTTTTATGTTCTTGTAGGGCTCTTAAATGCGACTCTAACCGATTTTATATTAGTCAAAAGTTAACTCTAGTTGCAAAAGTCTATACTTAACCTTTTGAACTACGAACAAATGCTTCCTTATTTTTCTCGTTCGAATCTCTCGTCATTAAGCTAGCCTCCCCTACTCAAATTTTTCAATGAATATTAAGAAGTTCAAAAACCTGTCCACATGGCCGTTTTCTTTCAGGGTGGAGTTGCTAATTAAGATTAAGATAATTTGTGATCGCCGCTTCTTTTGTAAAAGCAAAGATAAAAATTGATTTGCATAGGTTAAAGCCTTCAACTCAACTTAGAGATGTTATTGCTTGATGAAGTATTTGACAAAGCTTGTTCCGGATTTCTGTTGCATCTGCAGGTGGAAGAATTGAGCGTAGGCGTTAATGCGGATGAAATTAATTCATTTTAAAATTGTTACTTTACAAATATTTTGAATTGTTTTAAGAAATAAGACAAGTATAATAATTAATGTTTTAAGGGAACCACTAGATAGAATGTAATTGAGTTTTTATTGGACATGAAAAGGATTGAACGTGGAAGTTAATGTTGTTAAAATTAATTTATTTTAAAATTGTTACTTAGAAATTGTTTGAATTGTTTTAATGATGAAAACGCACAAATAATCCATATGAATTTAAATAACCGGATAATGCAGAAGGAACATAAATACTTTTTGATTCCTTAAGTTTTTAAACATTTTCTGGATCAATACGTGATTAAGCATTTGACGAAGATTGTTCCTTATTTCTAATGGATATGCAGATAGAACAAATAAGCGCAGGAGTTAATGAGGATAAAATTAATTATTTTCAAATTTGTTACTGGGAAATTTATTCGAATTGTTTTCAGGAAACAAACAAGATATGCATGAATTTAATTACAGTTTTAAATGAAACAATGGAGACAGGATCAATAGATAAATCGCAGCGAATTTTAAAAAAAAAAAAAAAAAAAAAAAAAAAAAAAAAAAATAGCACTATATATAATGACTACTACCAAATTGAGTACATTGTTCTTTAAAACGGTAATTAAATAATTTGACTAAAATAGTTTGCCATTTCTATTTTAAAATAAGTATTATCAATAATTTTTTACCTCTGTTTAACATTGTTTAGTGAAAACTTCTAAAAAATTAATCCGATTATTTTAATATTTTTTATTTTATTTTAGAATTCCCCTGATACTTTTGTGAATAAAATTATTCCTCTAAGCAATTTTGAATAATAATAATTGAAAACATTTATCAGTATTTAATAATATATCAATTTATAATTCATTATAAATTAATTTATTGTGAAAATCAATAATTATAAGAAATATTATGACTCATAGACTATTCCTCAGTGTTTCTCGATCTTTTTTTTTAAAGCACTCAGCAAAAGTGCTTTCAAGTGCAAATTTTAAAATTAGTTTTAAATATTTCCGAATTTACAAAAAGGGTAAAACTTTCTGAAGTTTCACCGAATGTAAAACTTTTCGAATTTATTACGAAGGTAAAACTTTCAGAATTTACACCAGATAATAAAATATTCGAGTCAACATTACAAATAAATATATCACACTATTTGTGAATTATTTTCACTTTCGAAAACACAAATTTTAGCAAACTTCGGATATCACCAGTAGATTGCTTACACTCCATTATGAGTTGGCGTGAATTTGCCGTTCTCTTCCATGTTTTCAATTGTGTAATAAAGATAATTATATTTTATTTTTTAAATATTTGTCAATAGTATTCAATAAAATTTATAATTTTTCCCCACTTCTGTTCTAGTAAGCCTAGTTCAAATTCATCTTAATATACTCTCTGTGCTGTGTATATGAGCGAAAACTTCATCAAGCGTAGAAATAACTATCGTCATTTCTTCAAGAAAACTAATTTCGACAAAATTGAAGAAATATTTCATCGGTTCACTTTTTCGCCAAAAGAATAATAATTTTTTAAAAAAACTCAACACAACAAGGACAAATCAGGCAGATAAATTACATTTATACAAAAATTGGGATTCGAACCCAGGATCTTTCTCGTACGAAGCCAACTCCTTGACCACTATACAAACTGGCCGCTTTTGTTTGGCACTTTGTTTTCGATTGCTTACTTTTTATTGCACTTTCGTCATTCTAGTTAACAATCTCTCAGAATGCACTACGGTGAGGTGAGGCATCGAGTTAAGGAAACATTTTCGTTACATATTTGAGAGTCACAAATCCCGTGATTTCGTGATGAAGTGATCCTGAAAGTTAACGAAATACTGCTCAAGGATTGCTGAAGCGTCAGTTTTGTTTCTTAGAGTGAAGCTTAAAAGAACATTTTTTTTTTGTTTTACTATACCAGGAACTCTCCTTAGTTCCTGTTCCGCAGTGCGGATTGATCATTAAGACACGGTTCCCGGCAGATTGCCGAAGTCAAGCATCACTGACTGCGGTCAGTGTGCGGGTGAGTGACCACTTGGATAAGTCTGCGTAGGAACAGAGCGTGTGCGGTATTGGTCCTCGTTAAATTGTTCTACAGCAAAGTGCTCTATATCGAGTGCAGGCCGCCGAAGTTGTGGTGCCATCCCCTCTGCAGAGAATAAAAATTACGATGGCATGTCACCGGATCATCCTCAGGGATGCTTCCCAGACCGACGCCAATAACCAATTATGCAGCTCTAGTGTGACGTAAATGAACTACAACTCCTTGCTTCTTAGTGTAGTGAAACATCAAGAGCTAATGGTATTTCTCCAAGCCACTTTTGGTGTAAATTAGTAATACACTATATTTTTCACAACGTACAATATTGAAATACAATGCATCAAAAAAGGCTCTATCATTGAAATTAAAGAAGTTAGTAGTTCTCCAGTTACATATAATTGTCATCAGCCTCACCTACTCCCAGACTTGATTATCCTTAAAACACAGAACAGAAGCGACATATAATAGTTTTGTGGGAGTGGACCTTTTTTATTCAATTTTAAGTGACTCAGGTGTCGTAGAAACTGTTTCGAAAAAGTTGCCAAACCACAAGAAAAAGGGCGAATCCGATATTTAGTAAATGTACTTAATGATAGGGATTTTAGGAGTTCCAATATTTCGAGTAATTGCAACTCTGGTGGACGTGGGCTACCGGTTGAGTTATCTCTTTTTTTCTGGGCAGGACCACTTCTTTTTTCCAATCTTTAATAGAGACACCCACTTTAAGAGTAAATGTGAAGGGAATTACCCGAAATTGGAGTTAATTTGAAAGATATTTTTCGAGATAACGCCTAGATTATTAAAGTAGGCTTGGCATTTTTGCATGGAATATGGCTGTTGTCAAACTTTTATCCAATGTATACATAATATTTAATGATTAAAAAAAAGTTTTGGGACGTTTTAAGAAGATTATTAGGAAACAGAAAAATTTTAAGTTTAGAAGAGTTTTGAAATTATAATCCAAATGTTTGAATATAATAAATTGTATTGAAAACGAATTGATAACTTATTAAATGTGAGTTTATATTCAACATAAAACTAAATTCATACCTTAGCTTATTGCGTAAGCATTGTATACAATATCAAGTGATAAACCGGCGAAGTTTACCATATGATTGTTTCCTACATTGCCGATAATATAAAAATGACTATCCATTTAGCATATTTATCCTGTGAAAGCAATCACTGCGGACTTAGATATTTGTGCACACCTACAGAAAATTTAAAAGTTTTAGTTGCTGAATTGGAATTATTGGCCACAAAAATTTATGTCTATATCACATATGTATAATTCTTTGACGCAGTAGGAACACCGGTGGCCATTTTTTTTTCACTGGGGCTCTAATACCAAGCAAAAATATATTTTGGTACTTTTTAATCATAGAAAATCATTTTAGAATTACACAAAAATTCTAATACTTAAATATATTTGTATTAAAATATAAAATCAAAAAAAAGTAGTTTGAAAAAAAAAATTTTTTTTTTATTCGTATTCAAAAATTTATCAATACATAATTTTGTAAATTAAGGAATTTTTAAAGAAAAATAACGGTTTTTCTTAGATCTAAATACCTTTGAATAAATGAAAATTTGAAAAGAATATTTAATGGAAGTTAGCCGTGTTGGAAAATTTTACCTTAAACTCTGAAAAAGACACCAGAGCCTCATGTTGAATTTCATAACCATAAATTATTAAAATGCTAAATATAACATTTTTATTTATTTTAACCTAAATTAATACAAAGCAATATAGAAAGTATGAAAATGTGTTTAATAGAAATTCTGCCTCAGAGGATTAGAGAAAGGTAACTATCTCTAACCCTAACCGTATCCACTAACATCGACAAAGCAATTATAAAATCTGATCGAGAGTACTAATCGGGTATTTCCGCTGAATAAGCAAACTTGCATTCCAATTTGAGGATGCAAATTTGCATCATTCCATGAAAGTAGCCAACCACTATACTCTCCGCAATCCTCTAATCAACAACCTTCTGGGGTCCCGAACACACGGAAGTGCTTCTTCATTGTTTATCTACACCTCGAAATCGGCCATTTGCAGTGGTAAACGACACCCCAAATTCAGCGATTTTATTGGAGATTTGGGATGATAAAATCTGCCCAACTGTTCGTGACTGGTTGTTTGTCTTGCAGATGGAGAACGGTATCCAGACATTGCCCACTTTAGGAAGCTATTTGCATTTCAAATAACGATTAGTTCCTGTACTGATCATCGCCAGCGATTCGATGAGTTTGTTTGAGTAGAGAACCGCGCCACCGAGATGGATCTGACAAGTTGGTTTGGCATGGGTTCGTAATTTCCGAACTCAAACCGTTGTCTATGATTAGTTTTGAAAACTGAGATTAGATACTACGTTTGTGGGGGTAATGCGTGCTGCAGCACTATTCTAGATGTGATAACGTGGGATATTAATCGTTATAGTTATGTGGGGGATTTTCTGAACTCGAGTGCTGCTTTTTAAGTTTGTTTTAATTCGGCATTCAATATTTTCAGACGCTCCTCTGAAAATCCATTAATATTGTTATGCTAAATTGATTTATCATTATTCTTTTACTGCTTTAACTGAAATATGATTTCCCGGTAACTTGCTTTGCTATTTTAACAACATTAAAATAAAATTAAAGTAAGCAGCTAGAATTTTATAAGTAATATTTTAAATATTCAAACTATAGCCTAATGTTCTTGTGTCACGAGTTTTATTTATTTATTTTTTTATTTAAAATTTGCAAATAATAAAAGATTTTGCTTAATCAATAATGAAAAAAGTCGCTCATAAAAAAGATCACTCATAAATCAATACCGTTGAATTATTAAATTAATTTATGTAATATAATTAGTTAAATATAACTATAAAATTATCCGTTCATATAAACAATAAGATGAATCATATGCACAACATTCTGGATATGAATTCAATCGCGATAGTTCACACGTTCATGTATAGCATGCAAAAAATAAATGCAAAAAATAAATAAATAAATAAAATAAAAAGTTAAAAATTAGAAAATAAAATAATTAAATAAGATGAAATAAATAAGTATAAGAAATACAACCCTGAATAACTTTTAATCTAATGACCGGATCTTCACATACCAGGGATCAAGGGGGTAACCTTAAATATGCTAATTATTTCATTCATGCTTTCGTCATTTTTGAAGTTTTTCATACATTTATCCTTTTCACTTTCATTATGTTTGCTACCTTTCATGCGTTTTTTTTTTTTTTTTCAATTTTCATTTTTTTTGGAATTTTTTAAACGGTTATCTTTTCAATTTTCATTATGTTTGGAACAGGTTATCAGATTTTCTTTTCAATTTTCATTATGTTTGGAACCTTTCATATGTTTATCTTTTCGATTTTCAATATTTTTGAAATCTTTCATATGTTTATCTTTTTCATTTTCATTATGTTTGGAATCTTTAACACGTTTATTTTTATGATTTCTCGTCCTTTTTAAAGAAAGTTGCAATTGAAAGTTAGAATTTCTGCGCAATCAATTTACTCACCCACGAATAAAATAAATAAAACGTATTTTATTTACGAAACCTTGTATCTATAACTATTGCAAGAAAGATATTAATTCCTGATTTTAAAACCAGCTTCGAACTTCCACATTTCGAAACCCGTCTAACTTAACGACTGCAATAAATATACAATCCCCAATTGACACCTGTTAGCAACCATACACGTCCCATCACGTTAGACGCGATATAAATCTAAAGCCCATAAAAGTGTTAAAAAATCATGCATACACATAATATGAGCACTATTTCAAACGTAGGTGGTGATTTGCTCGCCCTAATTCGCGCGCTAAGACCACTAATTTGTATGCGGGCCGAACCTATCTTGCATCGGTATCTATGGTGACGCCTTCACACTGAGATCGTTTCATAGGGAATCTTGTGCAGTAGATCGCGAAGGCAAAATGGTGCGTGTTTTAAGCACATTACACGCGATATGAACTGTAACTAAACGCTTCCAATTACAGGGTTACATGACTAGAAATAAAAAGAATCATTAAAATATCGCCAAGGTATTAAGCGTACCAACATAGGCATACTTTATTAAATTGTTCAAATAGCTGTAAAAGTGATTTTTTTCTACCAATATGGTACCATTATTAAGTGTTCCGACGTAGGTCTATTTCTTTCTGTTGTTCAAATAGTTGCGAAAAGGATTTTTTTACTATCTATTAAAAATCAAACAATGGACTATTAAAAATCAAACAAAATTGAAAAAAATCACTAAAATATCGCCGATTTTATTAAGCTTTCCTAAAATTTTAATTTGCGACACAAAATCTTGCTTAGCTTTAAGGAACTAGAGTTTTTAAAATATAGACTAACTAACAATTTTTAAAAATTATTTCTGCCTTTTATATTCCTTTGAACGCATCAAAATGTTTATTTCAATAATCTTGAATTTCAAATTTAAGATTATTTTATACTTGCAGTTAAACTGTCCAGCGACCTCAGAAAAATAAAAAATAAAATAAAAATAAAAACTTGTAGCAATCTTTCTAAAAGAACGTTTGAAAACTCACCTCTTTACAGATCCAATTATTTGAAAATAATTATTTCTTTTTAAATATCTCTGCTTAGGATTTTCGTTAGCAAAATATTAAATTATAAACGTAAAGCGGAGTGTTTTCAAATACCCGTTTAGAAATTTTACAACCAATGTTTCAGTTTTTCGAAGACACTGGTCAGCTTACTTACAGTATCTATACACGTAATTTTTAATTCAGACACATTAAAAAAAATTATGTCTCAGCGTATTGCGTCTTCTACGCATATGCAAAATAGACAGGTGATGTAGATTCTCTGATTGGAGATAGGGATTTTTAAAAATCTACGTCACTATTCTATTCTGCGCTTGCGCAGGAGACGCAATAGATTGAGATGTTGCCTTAAGCGGCCACTGTGAACTAACCCTAACGATATTTTGCTATTAAAAATTTAAAAGGGATTAAGCTTCCTATTATTAAAAAGCTCATTATCTAAAATTTAGAATTTGTTGAGTTAAAAATTTATTTAAATTTATAAGATTAAAGAACTTCAAAAATACAATATAAATGTTTTGTAAAAACGTAGACATTCCAGGAATTAAATTGAATGAGGAGGGTGTAGATTGGGCAGAAAGTTCAAATAAGACCAACAATTTGATATAGGTAATGAGCATCATAAACCATACGAAATAAATAAAATTCTATCCCAAAGTATTCATGTCATAGTCACCAAAAATAAAACATCAGTTTGCACAAAAAGTAATAAGTCGTATATATATTGAATATTGGAAGATTAGGTGGAACTTCTATTTTTAATAAAATCTCATTTCTTTTTTCATCAGTTAGTATTTTTTTATTGATTGTAAAATTTAATAATTTATGCAAGCATGTATTTAAAGTTTAAAGGGAACAAAAGTGATTACATATGTAAGGTGTTATTTTGTAATAACTACTTTTTATTCAACATAAAATTATTTAAATAGTTTGAATTAAATGTAGGAAAACTTACTTTAAAGTTAACATATTTTTCAGAATTTCAAACCTAAAGCAGTTAGAGTCAAAAGTTTCATTCACAAAAACGCATTTTCTCTGAATAAAGGAAAAAATTTTTCTCCAACAGATCTGAATTTTTTATAGCAAAATACGGAGAATAGCTGTAATCCGGATTATATAGTTCCCATAATTTCGGCTGGAGAAATGTTGAAAGCTGTCATTTTGTGTTTAGTCATATCTTGGGAAGTTTTAAAGAGAATCAAACATTTTTTGCCCAAAATTATTAGTTTTTTTTTTATTTAAGTACAATTTTATATAAAAAGCTAATTTTCTCTCATTTTTATTATTTTATTTTAATAAGGGTATTTTTTTTAAATTTTATTCAAAAATAGTCATTTTTTATTATTTTATTACATAATTTTATAACATAATTTCAATAAATATTTTTTTTAACATTTATTACATAATTGAATTGTTAAGTATACAAATTTCTAGAACATTTTAAACAATAAAATTTTAAGTGACAAAAAAAAAACAAATTAAAAATTAAAGAAATAATTTAAAAAACAAATTAATAAAATGAGTTGAATAGTTTCTGAGTTAATTTTACAAAAAAAGCAATAATTTTAAAATTTTATTTCTCCAGAAGTACTTAACCAATTTTGTAGTTTGTCCATAAAGTGATGAAATTTTTAATGTTCCTCTAAAAAAAATTTGAAAAAAATCTTACTTTAATTTCTACTGAAATTTCTTACTTTAATTTCTATGAACATGTTCAGTTAAAAAAAAATTTTTTTTGGACCCATTAAACAATAAAAATTAAGAGTTTCGTATTTTGCTCAAAATTGTTATTATTGAACTAGAGCTAAACCGCCAAATGTGTTACATTTGGCAGAGTCTTAAAAGCATGCAATAATCACTGCTGACTTTTTTTTGAAATCTAATTACCAACAATGAGAAGGCGGGAGAGAGGAGAAATATATATTTCAGACCTGTCTCTGTTACAAAATTCGTGACGTCATAATCTGCACGAAATATCGGCTATTACCTCACCTTGTGGTGTCGATATCAGCTCATCTCAAATAGCGTTAATAAGAGTATTGTTTAACTCTAGATTGCTATGCGGAGGTGTTTTAAATAGCAGCACTTAAGGCTGCGGACTTTTTTAAATCTCTCTAGCTTTTCTAAGAAAAAAAATGTTTCATGTTTAGCTTTCAATGAAAAAGAAAGAAAAAACGTTGAAGATTTTTGTAACAGGCTGGTCTCTCCTGAGCTTGACATTAGTCTGGAGGTCAATACTCAAAGAATTTTACTGAATGTGGTACTCAAGATTCGATTTTCTATTTTCTAGTTAGTTTTCTATTTTCTAGTTAGTTGGAGTTGGTAGCGCTTGTTAGTACGTTGTGTTTCATTATTTTTAATGACACTTGAACAAGTCAAGCTCAACAGCCTTCAGTTTCTGTGAATTAAGTCAGATAGATGCGCCTTTCGCTCGGCAAGAGAGCACCGCAAGGGTGAAAGCATGTCTTAACTCTGAACCTGATCAATAAATAGCAGCAACACTCATTCGTGAGGTCATTTCCTAAATTTAGACATAGATATGAAGGGGAAAGAAATTTTCACCAGAACTCTGTACCGATGCTACTACTTTTAGCGAATGACCGCAAGACTTTCGATTCCACAGATTTAACGAGCTCGTAAACCACATGTACTCGGTAGAAGTGGATTCGAGGATCGAATCCCGCTCATTCTGGACCTAAGTTCGATTCTCCAATCACTGGACTACCGCGACCGTTAGTATGTTGTAACTAGTTGTGACCATATCACACACACAACTTGAATACACTTGGGGAAAGAATAAATACTTAATGATTCAAATAAAATTTTAATTTCAATTTAATTTACATACTTCACAATAAAATTTTAAAATGTTTTTCTTCTTTCGCCAAGGCATTATTTCCAGATTTTAGGGATATTTGACGCCAAATCATTTCGGCACTTCTCTAGAAGACGACAATAATGCCAATCCATTACCTTTCTAATGAAGACATCTCTTGGCACTGCTTGAAAACGGTTTAGAATTTGAATTAGAAATGGAATGAATGAATAAATCACTTATAATTAGTCTGCGCTGTAGGTCTGTCTTAAAATACTTGTCTTACTTTGAACATATGTCACTGACAGCGAAGTAAAGTTGGACAACTTCTTCCCCTCGGGGCGTTTTGGAGAATTTAGTGACATATTTTCACGCTCAGCCCCACGTCCTTCCAACATTCTTCTTCTCGCCTAATTGACACCTAGACACACTGCTTTATTTTATTATTACGGTATTTTTTTTGTCCCGTTTTGTCAACCCTCGTCATATACGGTTACAGTTGATGGGGTGGTCCATCGTTAAAAATTCTCTTCTACCCTGTTGATATCTGTACCCACCAAAGATGACAAAAAAAAGAAGGAAAAAAAATGGCAGGGAATGGAAAAAAAATTTTCATGAGGACTTGAAAATTATTGTTGACCCCAGATTCTTCACAAATGGGGCATAAACTTGTCAGATGTGAGAGTAAATGTTGGAACATATAAATATTCCAGTTTTTTCTTCTTTTTTTTGGTATTATTTTTAATTCTGTAGGAATGAACGCCGTTAGAGAATTCGAAATAGGTGTTATTCCCTTTATTTACGCTAAGGGGTCGAATTTTAGAAGACATCGCCGTTAATGACTATTAGCTGTGATGTTTTCTAATTAATATAAACGACCTGAAAGTTTGGATTCGCACACTGCTAATGATTCGTACTGTTTCATAAAATAACAGTCTCATTAAAGTGTGATTTAAGTGAATGGTTATTATACGGAAAAGAAAATTTAACACTTAGTGACGGTTTTACATAGTTAACTGTCATGTTTTTCGAGGGAAAAGGAATTTTTCTTTCAAAAGAATAACGTATGATTGAATTATTTTACCTGAATAGTTTCGAAACTTCTGTTATTTCTCCAAGGCGGAAATGGAGCTAGTATTACTGTTATCTCTCTAGTGGCATGTTGAACAAGTAATAGTACTGTTTTTCTCTAGTGGCATAGTGAACAAGCTCTCGTACTGTTATTTTTCTAGAGGTATATTGAGCATTTACTGGCGCTAATATTTCTCTAGTGGCTAAATTGAGGACTGTAAATTCTCCAGTTATGTATAGAGCAAGTAATGGTACTGATCCTACTGTTGATAGATATTTATAGAACAAAACATTTTTGTTCTCTTCAGAATTCGTCGTTTTTAAGCGAGCATAGGCACATAAAAATTTATCGACTTCACTTTGCTTTGGTTAAAGTAAAGTAATATAGCCTTTATAGCCAGTCATTAATTTTTTATTAAAAAAAATGAAATGACAATAACTGAATTTTGCTGGAGAGGATACTTAAGCTTATTTACATGAAATTAGAAACTTAGTTTTAGAATATATAACTACACCACAAAACTGTATACAAAAATGAATAGATAAAACGTAAATTAGCAGACTATTTTATTTAGAACATAATAACACATATAAGTATTTCATATAAAATCTAAGACATCCCGATGAGAAAGATATTTCCCGTTTTTTTTTCTACCTAGTTAAAATTTTTACTCTCTAGCTGTTCGGAAAGTTATTTTGATTGACTTTAAATTTCTCACCATGAGAAAATCTGCTTGTAGCGCTCCTGAAACAATTTAAACCTGTGTAATCAACAGACACAAAGTTCCAGATTATACTGAAGAGCAATTCACTTGGTGCAAGTTAGTTGGTGCAAATTAAGTTGCGATTTCACTTGGCAATAAATTACCTGGTGCGCTAGGATAATCTCTGTATCGCCTGCTGCATTGGAAATTAAAAAAAATAAAAAATTACCTGTGACGACTAATTCTGATTTTACCGATCAATAAAGAATTGAAACTTGTACTGTCATCTGATCGAGAATTCCATAAAGATTTGAGTACGGTAGTTAGTTGGAAAGTTGTTGGAATTTTAACTGCCTATTATATCCCTGGGACCATAAAATCTGTTTGTAACTGCCAGGGCTCTAGCTACACTGCAAAAAGTTGTGGATGAAATTATGGTATAAAGCATCACTACTTTGGGTGTTCCATCAGTGTTAAACCACTTATCCATTTTACTTATACCCATTGTTCATCCATTTTATATTCATTTTACCGTAAAATATATTTTTTACCGTACCATCCACTTTTACAGTAGTGAGACCATAAAATTCTTTTTAACCGTAAAATATTAAATCCGTAATTTCTCAGTCATATTTATTTAATTAAAGCAATTACAGTGATTTTTCGGTAATTACTACTGTAAAAATTACGATATATCAGATTTTTTCCCCGTAAAAATTGATTCCTCCGGTAAAAAGTACCGTCACTTTTTACTCCAATTTCTTACAGTGTTCCATATTCTACCACCCTTACAGATGCGAAAGCGAGTTAATAAAAACGTAGTAGAAATGATAGGTAAAAAAAATCTTTAATTCTTCCGGAAATATTCAATAACATTTCTTAAACAAAATTAAAAAAAAAAAAAAATATATATATTGAGAGTTTTTTTTTTTTTTTTATAGGATAATCTAAAACTTGAAGGTCTTGAACCTTGAATCGTTTAATCCCTAAACCTAACTTCAAACGTGCCATACATATCTCACACATCTCAAGTTTCATACAATAGGAATGATCCCACTTAGCTTTCATAGTTTCAAATCGAATGCTTCTCTCATATCTACATACCCCCCTCAATTCTGGAAGTCAAGAAATAAAAAGATATTTCGTAAAGGGGGGAAGACAGATATATCACATTTTCTCTTTTGACATTGTCGATACATATTTATCGAAACCATCTGCAATAAGTCCTTTCCACCCCGAAAGTCAAGAGGCCATAGAAATTGCTATATCCTATATCACAGCAGTAGCCTATTTCTATAGGGAAGGGGGAACTGACGAAAAGATGGGGGGTGATCACGCTAGATGGGAAAGTATCTGAAGTATCGGGGGTGGGCTGGAAATGATACCCCACCCCTTATCATCCAGTGTAGTGGAAGAAAGGTTATCAAGATACAAAAACTACTTCAGGGATTGCGAGCTCGTGTTTGTATAAATCGAACGGTGGCTTTTTGAACATTCTTTAATCCCATTTGCAGCGTAGAGTCTACGGGGGTATGGACGCATGATATGTCTATTCAAAAGCTGCTTGTCGCGGTCCTGTTCACGCCTCTGTTGTAGACATGTTTTGTATTCGGGTAAAATGCAGACAGCGATGGCCCTTTCTGGGGGTCTTTTCATAATTTCTTGTTTGAGTTTGAGGTTTAAAAGGAATTTAAAATTGGATAGGAGTTTCCCATCTGTCAGTGGTGCAGGAAAATTGCTTATTTGAAGCTGAAGTCTCTACTATAGGAAGTGTACGTACGGATTTTTGAACAATATTTGTAACTTAAATAATTGGATAGGAATCTATTTTGTCTGCATTCTAAGTTTCATGAATAAATATTGGCTTTTCAGCAAATTTTTAAGAATATGTCGAATTAAAAATATGGACTACAAAGCACTTTACTTTTCATTGGAAGTTTTGTGAATAAATATAGATCTGTACTCAAATTAAATTTGTGAATAAATAAAGATCTGTACGTCCGGATTTCAAACAATATTTGTAATTTAAGTAATTGAATAGGAATCTATTTTGTCATCTGCATTCTAAGTTTTATGAATAAAAATAAATATTGACTTGCAGTAAATTTTTAAGACTATGTGTTATTAAAAATATTGAATGCTAAGCACTTTTCTTTTCGTTGGAAGTTTTGTGAATAAATAAAGATCTGTACTCGAATTCAAAATAATATTTCTGATTGAAGTTATTGAATGTGAATCACTTTGGCCAAAATTCGAAGTTTTATAAATAAATATTGATATGTCATTAAATTTATTAAAAATATAGCTGATTAGAAGGATTGGATATGAAGAGATTTTCTTTATATCAGAAGTTTTATGAATAAATAAAAATGTATACCAAAGTTTAAAACAATATTTGTCATTAAAGTTCTTTAATGTGAATCACTTTTGCCGAAATTTGGAATTTTATGAATAAATATTGGTACGTCACCATATCTAATATGAAAACAATCGCACCCCCTCAGCCTAAACAGGCATACGTCAACAACAACTAAAAATATTGAATATAAAGCACTTTTCTTTGCATTCAAATTCATGGATAATACATTTCATGAATAAATAAAGATATATATTCAATTTTAAAATAATATTAATGATTAAAATTATAGAGTAGAAGTTTTCTTAGTTTACATTCGAAGTTTTATGAATAAGCATTTATATGTCACCAAATTTATCACAATATATCTAATAAAAAATATATTGAATATGAAGCATTTTTTATACATCAGAAGTTTTATGAATAAAGAAAGATATGTACTCATTTAAAATAATATTTGATATTAAAGTTCTTGAATGTAGTTTTGAGTAGAATGAAGTTTTTGAGTATGAAGTAACTTTTCAAAATTCGAAGTTTTATAAATATATGAAGATATATATCCAAATTTAAAAACAGTATTTTCATTTAATATATTATATTAAATGTGAAATAATATTTTTCTCTCTCTCACTCTCTCTGTTTGGGTATATATATATATATATATATATATATATATATATATATATATATATATATATATATATATATATATATATATATATATATATATATATATATATATATATATATATATATATATATATATATATATATATATATATATATATATATATATATATATATATATATATATATATATATATATATATATATATGCAAAAATGTTTTAAAAAAATGTAAAATTTGCTGAGAAAAATGTTTCTCTACATTTCGAATAATATGAATAAATGATTGTTTGAATGTTACATCATGATCTATGTGAAGTTTTATTTTGAGTGATAAAATTTCTACAAATATAAGACAGAGTTTTGGGGCTGATATTATTGTATGAAAAGTCTCCAGAGCTGATGTAGTTGTTCATGTCTGGTTAAGACTTAAATGATGTAACACATTCTGATGTTTAACCGCTTGGCTCAGAATGTTTATAAAACATATTTTTCATACTCTTTTTCGTTTTTTTTTTTAACATTAACTTAGATCAAAATAAGTGAAAAATATTAAATTTAGCATTTTAATAATGAAATACTGCATTAAACTCCGTTATCTTTTTCTGCATTTATTAGTGATGGCTCTATTTAGAATTAACTGGAAATAAAATGTCCCTTTACACAATTTTTTTGGCTTGTTAAATGTCAAATTAGCAGAAATATTTCACCACATTTGTGTGTAACTAAAAATTGAAATATTCCGAGTTCATTTCATTCCATTTTGTAACTTGAAACGTAAATGAGCAGGAAATATACGAAAACTTTAAGCAATCCTAAACTCAACTTTATCAGAGTCAGGCTCAGAATAAAACCGAATGTAACTAAATTTCACCCTCAATGATTTCCAGATGGAAATTTTTCTCAAACTAGAGAAGAAAATCGTTTTCTTATTAAAGAATTTATATAAGCCATAAGTGCGAAACCCTTTAAAGTCCCTCCATCCAATAGAGATTCTATTTAAAGTATTTCGAATCAAGAAATCGAAAAACGACCCCCTCAAAGATTCCAGTCGAGTTCAAATCGACGTCTTAGAAAGTCAGTTAACCTGAAAGAAATCAGAGAGCTGACAGTTCGAATCAAGAGTCGGGGTGGTCCACGAGCAAATCTTTGGAAAGCAGATTCAGAGATGGTTAAGAGATAGGCATGTCCGAAATAGACTTTTCTGTTCATTTCCTGTTTTCAAGTGTAAAAATATGTTGAATCTGAGGAGTAATTTCTTAATGCTTAGCAGAAGCTGCGATTTTTACGTTTGAATAATTCAATTCAAAGTGTCATTCCCGTTTTTCAGAGATAGTTGTCGTTGTCACGCACGAAGTTGAAGGAAACAGGTATGTGTCAGGAAGCATTGCGAAAGAAACGGACATAAAAGAAAAAATGACTCAGCTATTTTCTTATTATATTCATTTATTATTCATATTATATTCACGATACAGTTATTTAGTTATGGTATTATGTATATCTATATTAACAGCAAAACTTTTTCAATTAATGAAATGATATTTCTGAAAAGGAAGGATCATAATACAGACAGAAACTTTAAGCTCTGACAATAATTAAACCTAAATTTAATTCACAGCGAAAATTCTTGACTAAATTTATAATTAATGTTTATTCCTGAGACTAGATACATCCAAATTCAACAAAAGTTTTCTATAAATACGCTTAAAAAACTTCCCAACAAAATGGCCGATTTTGGACATTAATGGTGTTAATTAAGAAAAAGTAACACGGAAAAAAAAAATTAATAGTGCCTAAATGTCTACGAATGAAAACAAGATTATAAAGTTTAAATAGAATGGCTACTTAACAATATCCTTAACATAGCAATAAATAAGTATTATTACTGCGCTGAGAAAAAAAGTATGGGTCAAATTTACCGCGTCAAACTGTACACCAAAAAGAGCTTTTCACAGAAACTCTTTGGTACTTGCTTTTGATAAAATCAACAATGATTTTATTACTAGGCATTTTGGTAGTAAATTTGGTTAAATTTGGTAATTTTGTTATGACGCCTTACAACATGGAATAAAAACCATCTTTTCTGTTCTGTAAGTTTTGTATTTTTACTAAATGTGTGGTAATCAGAACTATAATTTTAAAGGCCAAATTTCAGGTAAGCCGTTCCCATACGAACGAAAACAATCACCAAATGAATTGTTTAATTAAAGGCTTTATAGTTTGATTTTATTACCAGAATTATTCCCCCCCCCCTACAGAAATATGATTGTCGTTGAAGTACGGTAATTTCACCAGAATTTTTTCTCCGCGTGTGGGAAAGATTATTCCTTACATAATATTTGTACGACCCAAAAAGAAAAAAAAATAGTTTTAGAAGTTATGAATTTAAAGTTGAATACTTTTAATTTCATGCAGTATGATACCTGCAAGTGATGTAGTGTGAGTATTATGATCCTGATTGGTTGTTGAACCATGACATTTGTTTACGTTAGCAATTGTTCTTTCAATCCTATTTCGAGCAAGCCAAGCCCATTAAGTATCAATTCTTTTTAAATGACAGACACTATATTTTCTTCACAAAAATTTCAATTTTTTTCACTATATATTTTTTATTTAACACAAAGACAGACACGAAGGCATGTAGAACATAAACAAACTAATTATGCATCGAAGTTGCCAGGTACACAAAACAGAAATTATATCACGGTTACAATAAAATACAAAAATAAGTAATAAATCTAAGTTAAGTAAAAGACGTAGATGAGAAACGTAGATGTAGACGGCGCTGTACTCAACTAACTTCAGGTACATTAAAATTCTAAGTTATATGGAGAAACTTTGCACAACTTTTACCAGCCATTTTCCTTATAAACATTCAGTTGTCCCTGACGTCATTGGTCACATGTGTAGGTATGCATGATCTTCTTCTTGAAGTGCAAGTACCCAATTGTTGAAAAAGTTCAATGTTTTTATTATTAATATTTTTGTAAACAAAGTTTGGTTGTGTAATTAGGAATAAAGAGCTTAGTGAGCACTAAGTATGAAAGGAAAGGTTGTAGTGAAGCTGATCAATATGGCTTGATTAACAGAGATTGTTAAGAGACCAATTAAAAGACTCATGAGAACCTCTACTGCTAAAAAAAAACAGCATTGGTCTTCTTGAAACAGTATTGTTCTTCGTAATTTCAGCTATATATTTAAATATTAATAACATTTCTGTTTTAAAACAATGTAATACCACTATATAGTCTAGTTTTTGCGCTAAATCTTCAACCAACAATC
Organism: Parasteatoda tepidariorum; assembly: GCF_982258835.1. Lineage (NCBI taxonomy): Eukaryota > Metazoa > Arthropoda > Arachnida > Araneae > Theridiidae > Parasteatoda > Parasteatoda tepidariorum. The sequence goes on along the minus strand of NC_141763.1, from coordinate 90,147,767 downwards.
AATAAAAGTGGCGTTGATCAAAAAATGGCAGTTAATTAAATGAATTAGATGATCGTTTTGATATTATAATAAATGTTACTGAATTAGCACTATTTATTGTACTAATAATTAAATTTTATTCAACTTTTTTTTTAAACACGTTTAACTTCAAATTCAAAATGATTATCCTTAAAAATAATTTGATTATCAGTGCATTCAAAACGTTTATTTTATGTTTTTTTTTTCAAAAATTATTATCAAAATGTAAGAAAAGCGATTACCACTTAAATGGTAAAAGTATATCTATAGAAATAAAATTATACTGTGCTCAAAATGTATCCATTATTTTCGAACGTGTCTATTTTCCAATTCAAAAATGTGACCATTAGTGCTTCTTACACGTTTAATTTATTTAAAATAACCATTGAAATATTATCATTGCACAGTAAAAAATTCAGGATTAAATTCCGGTATAAGGTACCAAGACTTTGGGTGCAGCATTCCAAAAATCCTTTTAACTATAAAATCTATTTTTATTATAAAATATTAAACCGTACTTTTCACAGTAGTATTTATTTAATTAGAGTGAGTTAGCAATTTTATGGAAATTGTAATTCAAAGTTCAAGTAATTATCATTTTATGCAAGCCCCTTTTGTTAAGATGTAAATCGAAACGAAATAAGTAATTGTCTAGATTTTAAAAATAATCAACTGCACTGAGACAAATTACGGATCAATCTGCCGTAAAAAATACTGGTACTTTGAGTGCAGTGTACATAAAATCCATTTTATCGTAAAATCCGTGCCGTTATACTGTAATTTTTATTGTTATATTTATTTAATTATCAAGAGTCAGTGGTTTTACAGTAAATGTTATTGTAAAAATTACGGTCTATCAGTTTTTTCATTCCGTTACCATTTATCGTAAAATCCGTACCTTTATGCAGTAATTTTTACTGTAATATTTATTTAATTACAAAGATTCAGTGGATTTACATTAAATGTTATGGTGAAATTTACGGTCTATCATTTTTTTTTTTATTCCGTAACCGTTTATCACCGCTTATATTATAGTGAAATCCGTACCTTTATACAGTAATTTTCACTGTAATACTTATTTAATTACAAAGACTCAGTGGTTTTACCGTAAATGCTATTATAAAAATTACAATATATCAGTTTCTTCGTTCCGTATCCTTTTATCGTGAAATTCGTACTATTATGCAGTAATTTTCACTGTAATATTTATTTAATTACGAAGATTTAGTGGTTAAGATTCCTAAAGATTCAGTAATGTTAAGTAATGTTTACAAAGATTAAGTAAATGTTAGTGTAAAAATTACGGTGTATTAGTTTTTTCGTCCCGTAACATACTCCGGTAAACATGGATTTCAGAGTAAAATGTACTGGTATCCTGAGTTTGGCACTTTTAACTGTAATTTGACCCGAAATTTTTTACAGTGCAGCTGTACTGCCCAAAAAGTAAATCTACTAGAAGTAGAATTTCTGTATTCAAATTCTATACATTACTTTCGAACAAGTTATAATTCAAAATCAAAATATGATCATCATTGCATTTTATGCGTTTAATTTTGTTAATTATCAAAATGTAATCAGCAGCGCTTACTACAAAAAAAAAAAAGGTTCATCCAAGAGAAATAAAACTACCGTATCCCAATTCTATCCATCACTTTCGAATATGTTTATTTTCCAATTCAAACTGATCACCATCAAAGTGTGATCATCAGGGCATTCTACTCAGAAGTTGGTGAGATATTTATCAGGAAAGGTCAAGTCACATCCCCAATGCCACTAGAAGTTGATCGTTATTCTTGTTCTATAGGGATTGGACACATGCCTTTTTCCCGCCTGTCAAACTTCATCAACCAAACGAAGTGGTGGGGATAGTCTGAATAAAAAGGAGGGGTACACGGGGGCCATTCTTCCAAAACACATTCTCCCCCATGCAATTGTTATCCCCGATATGGGTGAATTAGGACGCGGTTTTCGACAGGGATTTTGTGGGCACCCCACTTTGTGCCTCGTCGCCATCGACCAATGCACAAATTACGCTATTTGAAGGCAATGAACGATTCACATCGAATCAGTTAGCTTCACTGGTTTATATCAAATCCCCAAACAGAATGAAGAGAAATTGTTGAAGGTGTGATGCGTTCATTGGTTTACATTGATTGTAATTGCACTTTAGTAAGCATAGCATAAATTGCACAAATTCAAATAATTTCAGGGAGTCATTTAAATTAAGGTAAAAGTTGTAGCATGTAAATTTTCAAGCTCTAACTGAATATGTACATTTCAGAAAGAAAAAAATATTGAAATTTAACAGCTCTTAAGACTGAAAATAATATATTTGTGACTGAAGATAAATACAAAGGAGGAAAAAAAATACGTTTGCTCAATTGGAGCAAAAAATTATCCAAATATTTTTTTATTTTTTTTTTTGTTAAAATTTTTAAGAAATTGCGTGCAAAAGCTAACATGTGTATGTTATTGTTAAAGTCCGGCATTCGGTAACTGTCAACGTTCTCCAATGAATGTTCGAAATCCTGTCAATAATATCGTTATTTTATCTACTATAACAGAAAATATTAACATTCAACAGTGAATGTTGACATTAAACAAGTATTTGTTTCATCATGTACATGTTCCCGTGAAAGGATCAAAGTTAACACAGCGAAACTCAATAAATTTCGAATTTCACCGGTGAATGTTGACATTCACTCAGTCGTTTTGGTGAATTTGGTTAAAGTTATTATTTTGATCTTACAGCAAAAATTGCGGACATTAATCAGTGAATGTTGATTATAAACAAACGTGTTAAAAGTACAAGTTAGCATGAAAATATCGAAGTTGGCGTGTGTATGTTACCGTGCAAGTTCAAATTCTTACACTGTCAAACACTTTCTCCAGTTATTGTCGACATTCACATTGTAGCTTAGGTGAATCTCCGAAATTTAGTCATTAATATCATTATTTCATTCCTAAATGTCGACATTCAGCAAAATGTTGAATAGAAAACAGTTCGCTCGCATTACCGTCTTCGGAAAAACCTTTCATCAGTGCATGCCGAACGTCGACATTTGCTGGTGTAAGAGAGAAATAAAGAAATTTAATAAACATTTTCGAACATTCACCGAAGTGACTATGAGAATGTCGTCGTTCACCCGATCTTGTTGACTTTCGCCATTTTTATACATACACAGAAAGATATTTCAATCAAACATACACACTATAGTCAGAAATTATTTCGCAAAGAATAATCATTTGATTCTACGGTAGAAAAATATTTTCAGGGGGAAAAAACGGCCACCAATTACAATTGATAAAACATAGTTATTAAATTACAAAATTACAAATAAAGGAAGTTGATAAAAACAAAGTTAGTCTTTCAACCATTTTTATGCGTGCGCATAAAGCTATTTTCTGTATTGCTCATTGTAGTTGTTACACAAATAATTCCTATTCTTTCCTTTTATCATAGAAACAATTCAACTCTAAACAGATCCAAAGCAAGGCAATTTAAAAACATACAGCGCCATCTATTGCTAACGACGCAAACCAAATGAGTTAAAACTCAATTGCGGGAAAATAGCCTTGATGGTGTGAGTCGTTGAAAATCCCATGGGGGAAGATGGCGGTGATTTGTCGGCGGTGGTTCCGCACCGTTAGCCCTTCGTTAGCTTCTTATTAGTCCTTATGATTGAATGATGCTCCGCAGCGATTGGGATTTGAGCCATGTGCACTGGATTAGCGCGGGATGGTTGTCACACTGCCCGGGGTTGTATTCCTTCGTTTTATCGTTTTGTAGTTAGTAGCCGCCAAGTCCAAACACTTCATTAATTAGAGACGAATTTAATAACTTTTCATTTGTGTTAAATAATAACATAAATGGATTGCTTGGAAGTTGTAGAAGTTAGAATAATTTGGTTGGGACTGGCCACACTCATTAAAGAATTGTCGAATGGCTAAATTATATGTTGCTTGAATATTGTGGAAAATAATTTTAAATATACTGATTCGTTTGCTAAGACTGTTTTCGGGATTAAATGATTATTTTACACGAATAGCAAATATTGAGTCCATGTATTAACAGAAGTTAAGTTTTGGGATAAGACTTAGATAATGTATTTAATATGTTGAAGGTAAACTGTTCCAATTTTTATTTATAAATATGCGAGAACTTGTGGGTAAAATTCACAGAAGAAATATACCCATGTACTTATTAATTAAATGGGAATTTCGCGAAAAAGGATTTAATAAGAGATTTTAAATGATTTTAAAGCATGTTTTAAGAGTAATTGATACTTTTAAACACGTAACGAAATTTGAATTTGTGATTAAGTTTATTCATTTAATACGTCGAAGGAAATTAATTAAATTTTAATTTTTTGGAAAATGCGAGAACTTATAAGTAAAACTTCAAAAAAAAAATTTACTTTGTGCTTTATGAGGCCTGACATAAATTAATTCTTAACTGCTTTTACTTTCATTTCCTAGATTATTTTTTTGTATCAAGTGGAATATTGTGTCCAGCATTTTGTACTGTAAGAAAATTTGAAGCGCTTAGAACTATAATACTATATGACTTGCTGAAGTCAAACAATGGTACAATTCACAGCCCTGTTTAGGTTAAAGCACAATTGTACAATATTATGGTTCAACGCTGAATAGATTTTTCATAAAAATGAAATGAGTCAGCACAAAAATCCCATCCTGAAAATTTCCACAAAATCAAAAATTTAAATAATTTAAACCAGCATAGTCTTCAAAATAAATAAATGCATATTGATTTTTCTTGAAAATTAGCTGAAATTCTTTCTCTTTTTGTATCTAAACTTCATAGTTTGGTTTTTATTTAGTATTTATTTGGTTCAGTTGGCAACTAAATTCGCACTTTTTTCTTTAAACATTCTGCTTATCATTAATGGTTTCTGGTGTTTGTCTTAGATCATTCGAAACAGGGTGTTTAGCAATTACGGAATCTGTGTTGGTTCAAAAATTTAAATAATTTAAACCAGCATAGTCTTCAAAATAAATAAATGCGTATTGATTTTTCTTGAAAATTAGCTGAAATTCTTTCTCTTTTTAGATCTAGACTTCATATTTTGGTTTTTATTTAGTATTTATTTGGTTCAGTTGGCAACTAAATTCTCACCTTTTTCTTTTAACATTCTGCTTATCATTAATGGTTTCTTGTGTTTGTCTTAAATCATTCGAAACAGGTTGTTTAGCAATTCCAGAATCTGTTTTTCGAGTTAATTTATGTTAATTTTAAAATCATAAGTCAAGTTTAAAAAAGAATGAACATTTTTGATATCTTCTTTTTGCTTTTAAACAAAAGTTCCAAGGCCGCAAAAGCTGCTCATGTAATTTGTGCTGCGTAGGGAGAGAGAATCATAAATAGAAGAACCACGCGTGAAGTTTGAAAGTGGTCATTTTGACCTCAAAGATGCTTCTCGCACACTTTAAAGTTTTGAAAAATTAAAAATAAAAATGACGGGAACTGGTCAATTATTTGGATTAATTTCTTCGTAAGACGTTGCGAAATAAAATTTTGAAGGAAAAAAAAAAGAAAGAAAAGTGAGACCAACCACTATATTTCCTCTTTCCTTTTCACGTATCAATTTTAAAGCTAAAATACTCAATAAGGACCTAAATTTACCATTCAAAACCAAGAATGGGCCCCTTTATGGGAATCTCTATAAACCGAATCCTATTATACAATCGTATCCCCTTCTACAATTTCCATTCATTGAATCCGGATGTTTGATAGTCCAACTGTAGCCTCCACACTCTTTCTACAATCCGTGTTGGGAGTTTTGCAAGGATTTTCATCAGTTTCAACTTTTACACGGCGTCAAACAATGACAGGAGGAGAGAGCCCACTTCACAACATATGGGTCCCTATTCACATCTATTGGCGACGGAATCAGAAGGCAGGCTTTTTGTGAATGCCCCTTCTACAAATATTATCTTGATCGGCTATTGGTTGGATGGCTTAATCTTCCCAAATTTTTTAGACATTGATTTTTATTCATTGTCGCTTTGGGGATTGAGGAGGGGGGGAAGGCCGGTTCCGGATTTGATTCGATGAAAAATAAATTGGGTGCCCATTGACGATGTTTATCCCTTGATCGAAGAGATTTACCAACGAATTTTCAATGGGGATTGTGATTTGGGGGGTGGTGAATAGGATTCGGGAGCTTATTATCGTTATTTTTCACACCAATGCTAGTATTGCGTTGGGGTTAAGTTGGTTTGTTAATGCAAATTTGGAGTAAAATGGAAGCATCGGGCTTCATTGTTGCAGCTGCTAGGGTTGGAAAATAAAATTGCAATAAAATATGTACAAAAGAAGTGCATAGTTGTGTGGGGTTAGAAATTTATTCATGGTTATAATAATGCTAAGCAAATTATAATGACTTGAGCTATGCATTTTCGTATTTTCGTTCAATAAATTGGATTCGTCTCTATATTATTTTACGAAGTTTTAATCCTGAAATTTAGTTACGTACATTTATTTAAACTAAGTAAACATAGCCTTTCACATAGCTTACTTATAATGCAAAGATTAAACTCAGCTAAAAATTTAACCCTTTATTTAACCCCCAATTAAGACCCCTTTTTTTTTCAAAACAAAATATTTAATTTTTTCAAAATTCTGTGTTAATTTTCAGTTTAGTAAATCTAATTTATTTTAAAAACATCACTTTTCTTTTCTTTCTCTATTAGAAAAAAAAAATGTATCAAAATGCTAAAATTCCCGAATTTATTTATTTATCTATTTTTTTGAATTCAGGTTTTTCTTTCCTCAATATTTTGTAATTTTTAAAGTAAAACGGCTTAATCACAAAACAAAAAATTTTCTTAAAATTTCTGGAAGATAAAAAGTAACATTGAAGGCAGCCACAACAAACATACATGGAGACAATTATAGACGATATCAGAACGCGCCAACATTGGAGTTTTCGGAAACGAAAATATTTAACATATAGTCGGATCTCTATTTAACGAAATCGCTAAATCCTGATAAGTTCGTTAGATGAAAAATTCGTTAAATAGAAAATCATCTTTTGAAATACTTAAACAACGCTAAATAGGTTTTAAATTCATAAGCACTAGACATAATTAAAAAAAATTGATAAATCTTTATCTTGTAAACTAGTGTCTACTATTTATTTCATAAATCTTAACCATAAAAGAAATCAGCATGGAAAGCAAGAATAGAGCAAAACAGTATCCAGTGTTACACCATCATGCTACATACATTTTCAACTAAAAAAAAGCTAAATTTATGTATTAAGTTATAACTGCATTTATTATAAAAGTCATTTTAATCATACATTACCACATGCTTTCTTAAGTTTATTTGCTACAGACAAAATCTGTTTTTGTCTAAGTTTTTCGTTTGAAATGCAAACAAATAGGGAAAGGAATTTTATTGCTTTCTCCAAAAGTTAAGTGGCTCAGAAAATCAATTCAATGTCACTTCCCCCGTAAAATGCGTTAACAAGTTTGAAATGTTCTGAAATATTTTAGGAGATAGGGAAAGTGTATCTGTAAGAAAAGTTCGTTAAATAGAAAGATAGTATAGATAGTATTGAAACCAAAAGTCCTTTTTCTCACCATAGTTTTTATAGTTTGAGATAAAAATAGTATTGAAACCAAAAGTCCTTTTTCTCACCATTGCTTTTACAGTTTGAGATAAAAATAGTATTGAAACCAAATGTCCATTTTCTCACCATAACTCTTATAGTTTGAGATAAAAATAGTATTGAAACCAAAAGTCCTTTTTGCACCATAGTTTTTGCAGTTTGAGATCAAAATAGTATTGTAATCAAATGTCCTTTTTCTCACCATAGTTTTTACAGTTTGAGATAAAAATAGTATTGAAACCAAATGTCCATTTTCTCACCATAACTCTTATAGTTTGAGATAAAAATAGTATTGAAACCAAAAGTCCTTTTTGCACCATAGTTTTTGCAGTTTGAGATCAAAATAGTATTGTAATCAAATGTCCTTTTTCTCACCATAGTTTTTACAGTTTGAGATAAAAATAGTATTGAAACCAAATGTCCATTTTCTCACCATAACTCTTATAGTTTGAGATAAAAATAGTATTGAAACCAAAAGTCCTTTTTGCACCATAGTTTTTGCAGTTTGAGATCAAAATAGTATTGTAACCAAATGTCCTTTTTCTCACCATAGTTTTTATAGTTTGAGATAAAAATAGTATTGAAACCAAATGTCCTATTTACACCATAGCTTTTACAATTTGAGATAAAAATAGTATTGAAACCAAAAGTCCTTTTTCTCACCATAGCTTTTACAGTTTGAGATAAAAATAGTATTGAAACCAAATGTCCATTTTCTCACCATAACTTTTATAGTTTGAGATAAAAATAGTATTGAAACCAAAAGTCCTTTTTCTCACCATAGTTTTTACAGTTTGAGATAAAAATAGCATTGAAACCAATTGTCCTTATTACACTATAGTTATTACAGTTTGAGATAAAAATAGTATTGAAACCAAATATCCTTTTTCTCACCATAGTTTTTACAGTTTGAGATAAATATAGTATTGAAACCAAATGTACTTATTACACCATAATTTTTACAGTTTGAGATCAAAGTAGGATTGAAACATGACCCAATCAATCGTATGACTTTACGGGGAGAGGAAAAAAAAGATGACTTGTCGTTACTTTAATGTCTTCAAAATGATTTAGAAAGAGCAGAACTCTGCGATAAACAATATTCTTCCGAATATAATAAATGAAACAATAGAATGAAATTGTTCCAAGATATATGCGATTTCATCATCATAACATCCACATCCGTTCGTAATGAAGATGTAACGGTACCTCGTAACTTAATTCCCTTGTTCCGGGAGCCAAAAGATATCTTAAGTAATTTTGTTCTTCCATCTGAAGAGCGGAAAGGACCCAGGGTGGACTCTGTCCAGCTCTTAATGCACTTCCGGTCTGCCCCAGTTACAAGGATCATTGAGTTTCAATGCTTTGAATGATGGACTCTTTCCTCCTCTATTTGCTCTTAAACCACTAAATAAAATGGCAGCTATTTATAGAATGATAGAATAGAAAATATATAGAAATCTCTAATTGAAGTTATATGAAAACTGTTACAGCTATATTCTAACATGTAGTGCACCTGTCAGTCACGATCACAGTTGAGTTCCGCTGAATATGGAATTTCATGGCCCAAGGACCAGAATCGACTAAACTGTGCTAAACGTTAAGAATATTAAAAATTTGAGAAAAAGTGATCAAATAGTGTTGTAAACTAAGATTGTGAGGAAAGAAGATAAATAGTATCTCGTCAGATCGGTTAGGTTGAATGAAAACTTGATCGTAAGCAATTTATAATTCGTGTAAATAGAGAAAAAAAAACACATATTAGAAGATGCAAATTAATATTTAAATGAGGTAAAAACAAAAACGCTATCAAAAATCAAAAAATTACAACTAAGGAAGTCAGAAAAAAAACTTACAGGAGGAAAAAGATGCTATCGTTTATTTGAAACGCCCTAAAGCGTCGCTAGCAATCAAACGGGTTTCGATGGTTTTCATTCCATTTTTCTCAGGCGAATTTCAGTTGCTTTCTTTCAATTTTTTCTCCTCTTAAATACTAATTTGCAACTTTATATGAGTCTTATCTTTGGGATTTCAATTTTATAAAGGATTCTTAAATTATATGTAAAGGGTAGTTGTTACTAAACACCGTGTATGAAACTTTAACTCACAACACATTAGTTCACTGACTAATGTGTTGTGAGTTAAACTTGATTATAACATAACACTTTAACGTTAAAGAGTAAATTAAGAATTATTAATTAACCAAAATTAATTATATTTGAAGCTTTTTGTTGAATTGTGAATTTCATATTTAAATATTTTGTTTCAGGTGAAAGTTTGGTTTCAAAATAGACGGACGAAACACAAACGACAGAAGCAGGAAGAAGAACAAAGTACTCGCCAATCTGATCACAAATCCTCGTCTTCAAATGCATCCAGTGAATCGAAGAATCATCATCCTCACACCGGTGGCCATGAATATTCTAACAAACATGCATGGCAAAATGGCGATGAAATGCCATCGTCTCCTTTGTCTGATGACGGCTCAATGGTTGAGATTGAGAGTGGTCCAGAATCACCAGAAATGACGGCACTACCAACATGAACTTCTACATGATAATGCAGTTGCACACTCATATCCTTGTATAAAAAAGAGACAATGATACTATATGGTGAAATATTTGATTCGCGGTGCGAAATTTCCCGGTCGAGGACATAGTTTATTGATTTGGGGAGAAAAAATATATTTATTGTACTTCATTTGTTTCATTGAGTAAGAAATTGCTGCGAAGTATCGTTTTCAAGTTCGGATCTGATTAAAGCCCAGCTAATCCAGGGTTTTAGATCCAGGACCAAGGAAATGAAATCAAGTGAAAATCCATGATGGATAAATAACATACTACATGATTACCTTAAATTCAAAATTAAAAGATTTCAGAATTATTTTTGAAGTTTGCGAAAGCATTAAAAAAAATTTCAGAAATATTTTTCAATTTTGTTGAAGCAGTAAAATGAATTTCGAAAATATTTTACAAGTTTGCACAAACACAAAAATTTGCTTTTACAAAAGTGTTGCAAGTTATCTGAAACACTAATATGAATTTCAAAAATATTTTTTCACTATTAAAGTGAATTCCAGAAACATTTTAAAAGTTTGCTCATCCACTAAAGTCTTTTTCAGAAATGTTTTGCAAGTTTGTTCATACATTAAAGTGAATTCCAACAATATTTCACAATTTCGCTCAAAAACTTAAATGAATTTAATGTATTTCAGAAATAACTTGCTAGTTTGCTCAAGCACTAAAAGGAATTTTAGAAATATTTTGCAAGTTGCTTGAACACTAGCAGATGTTTCAAAAATATTTTGCAGCCTTGCACAAACACTGAAGTAAAAAGTATTAGTAAAAAAAAAGGGCTTTAAAGATAGTTTAGAATAATATTGTTATCTAAGAATCTTTGTCACACAGCTGATTTCTTTTACACTGATGCTAAGACAAAAGGAAAATATCGAACTTGTGGAATAAATATCTCTAAGACTAGAAACGGTTGTGATGCAATTTGTTCTTTATTTAATATAGTTTGCTAAATATTTTGTAACTTTTTTTAGTTACTTCGATAAGATAAAAAATATTTATGCACCATAAAATTATACATATTTTCTACAGATGTATATTAATAAAATTCTAATAAGGAATTGACTTGTTAAGACTACCTCATAACTTTTAGGCGAAAAAGCAAATTTTATTCTTTATTAACCATTGACAAAATGGGTGTTGTTTTGGGTCTGACGGCGCGCGCATCTTATTTAGACGTCATGGCACTTTTCAACTGTGCTCAAGAGTAATAGTTAACAGTGCACATGTGTCGTCATTGCATGCGTTGCTATAGTGACAGCTGCTGTTTGATAATTTTTTTAGAATTCTTTTTTTTTTTTTTTTTTCACTTTTAATTTTGTTAAGTTGGTGAGTTTATTTTTGAGATGTGGGACCAGAGAGATCCCATAAATACTTCTTGAGTTGTTTCATCATTTCAACGATATTTTGATTTCTATTATTTTAATTAAGAATCAGAAATTCTAACCTACAGATCAAACTGAATCGTTTTCAATTCTAATTCAGGTGAATATCACGAATAAAGAGGGTGAAAAAATTAGACAACAACCATTTTGCCAATGGGTTTGGCGATCAAAATTTTTTAAAATTTTATTTTTTTTCTGGAAAACGATAAATATCTATGTTATATTACACAAGTCTATATTGGTCGTTCTAATTTAAGCAAAGGTACAGTTTTCTAAACAATAATTTTAACACATTATTTTACTTACACTTGCAGAAAATGCAAATTTTCGGAAAAAGTTCGTAGCAGTTTCTTGCCCTACGATGAAAATAAAAACTGGCATAGAGAAGGGGCTTTCATGAGACAATGAGACTATGCAACTCACAGTGGCAAATAAAAATACAGGAGATTGATGTATAAGCTTTCATAACGTATATGCCACAGAATCCCTCATTTATGACTTGTATAACTGCAGGATTACGACGTAAATGTAGGAAGACAGTGTACGCTGTTCAGTTAAAGCACTTCAAACAAATTGCCGCGCATTCATATTTTTTTTCCATGTTTCATAAATTATTTATAATTGTGTTGTTTGCGATGAGGTTAAAAAAAATACATTGTATAAAACTTGACACCATCCATTGACATTAATTAAGGATGTAGAAATACAATATTGTAAGTTTTACTCTTTATTTTCAAATTGTTTTCTATGCCAAATAAATATGTAAATTAATTGTATGTGCTTTTTTTCTTATCTTCCTTCAACTTGTGAGACACGAAGCATTTTATTTTAAAATCAACTCAATTTACACTCTTCGAAGTTTCGAATCATTTTATGTCATATTATTGTTCAGAGTTGCAGCATCTTTGATTTGCTGAACCAAGTTGAATCACATTACCGAACTTCATAAAATTATTACACAATATGGTTCAACTTAAACGGTTACCTGATTCGATTTAACACCTTTTTTAAGGTTGAAGCAAGGTCCCGCAGTGGACTGATCGTTAAGACACGGTTCCCAGCAGATCACCGAAGTCAAGCATCACTGACTGCGGTCAGTGTACGGGTGGGTGACCACTTGGATTAGTCTGCGTAGGGACCGAGGATGTGCGGTATGGGTCCTCGTTAAACTGTTCTACCGTGAAGTGCTCGACTTCGCGTGTAGATCGTCGGGCTACCGCAGCAGGGCTGCCATCCCTTCTGCAGAGGATCAAAATTGTGATGGCATGTCTTCGGATCATCCTCAGGGATGTTTCCCAGACAGTCGACAATAGCCCATTGTTCAGCTCTAGTGCGACGTAAATTAACTACAACAACAACAACAAGGTTGAAGCAAGTTGAACCACATTATTGAACTGAAAAAAATTATTACACAATATGGTTCAATTTGATTCAGTTTAACACCATTTATAAGTTTAAAGTGACTTGACCCATATTTTCAAATTTCACAAGATTATTACACAATATGATTCAACGTGAGCGATTACGTGATTCAATTTAACACCTTTTTTTAAGGTTGTAGCAAATTGAACCACATTATAGAATTTCACAAAATTATTACACAATATGGTTCAACTTGATTCAATTTAACACATTTTTTAAGGTTGAAGCAAGTTGAACCACATTATTGAACTACAAAAAATTATTACACAATATGGTTCAATTTGATTCAGTTTAACACCATTTATAAGGTTAAAGTGACTTGACCCCTGTTATCAAATTTCACAAAATTATTACACAATATGGTTCAACGTGAGCGGTAACGTGATTCAATTTAACACCTTTTTTTAAGGTTGTAGCAAATTGAACCACATTATAGAATTTCACAAAATTATTACACAATATGGTTCAACTTGATTCAATTTAACACATTTTTTAAGGTTGAAGCAAGTTGAACCACATTATTGAACTACAAAAAATTATTACACAATATGGTTCAATTTGATTCAGTTTAACACCATTTATAAGGTTAAAGTGACTTGACCCCTATTATCAAATTTCACAAAATTATTACACAATATGGTTCAACGTGAGCGGTAACGTGATTCAATTTAACATCTTTTTTTAAGGTTGTAGCAAATTGAACCACATTATAGAATTTCACAAAATTATTACACAATATGGTTCAACTTGATTCAATTTAACACATTTTTTAAAACGGTTAACGTGTGTTGAGTCCAATATGGTTGAATTTGAAGGGCAACAAGATTCAATTTAACACCTTTTTTAAGGTAGAAGCACCGTATTAATACACTTTTCCCCACAATAACAGAAAGAGGACGTTTAGTTTTTCAAATTTCCCATATGAGTTTCAGATAATTATTTCATAATTCAAAGTGTTTAGGTGATGCAATTCTTAATGCTTCTAAACCCTTTGACGTAGAATTTTTACAAAATATATTTTTAATATTTTGTCACCATTTTTGCATTAATTTCGATCAAAATAAGTGAAAAATATTATATTTAAGCATTTTAATAATTTATGGTTTTGAAATACGGCATGAAAAACCAGTGTCTTTTTCTGCGTTAAAAATAGAATTAAACACGACTCACTTAAAAAAAATTTTTTTTCAAATTTGATCAGCTATTTAGATCAAACAGCTATTCATCATTTTAATTTCCTTACTTTAAAAACTAAACTTTTGATACAGTTTTGCATATAAATGAAAAACTGCTTTTTCTAACTACTTTTTCTGAATTTTATATTTAAGAACGAATATAATTAATATAATTAGTCTAAAATTTACTAAGTATCTAACAGATACTTTAGGAATTGCATTAGAATATATATATATATATATATATATATATATATATATATATATATATATATATATATATATATATATATATATATATATATATAAAAATTACGAGCGAAAAAGAGTAGTTTTGAATACTGTATGTCAAAATATTTAGCCATCAGCTTCGGTATCTTAAATTATTACATATGTGTAATAATTGCATTAAATTTTATAAAAGTAGTATAAATATTTATACCTTTTTCGTGCTGAAGCCTAAGTCATTTAAAGGTACACTTAAGCTTAAATCTACTGCGATAAGAAATTATAAATTGTGATGCAGCAGCTTGCAGTGCGAATCAAGTGCAGTATTATCAAAAAATACACAAAACTTTTTTTTTTTTTTTTTTTGCTTTATGCTCTTTACTATAAATGAAAAGGTATTCAAAATTCGATAGTTTTTGAAGCAATTTTTATTCAATAACAAAAAAATGATTAAAAAATCGTGAGTTAGCCCTTAAAGTAGTATTTTCATACTTTACATACCTGAGCGGAAACCATTAATTTTATTAGACGAGGGAACTCCTGGATCAAGTATTGGATCAAGATATTTACTTACGTGGAGGGCTTATTGATGGAACTAACCCGCATTTGCGTTACATGGAAAGGAAAACCAGGAAAACCTCTCTCTGTTAACCAGACGGTAAAATGACTCTTACCCATAATCCGTTAACCACTCAGAATATTTTACGTCAGTACTGTAGTCTGTGCGAGCCGGGTGCGGAATTCGTATCGGCCAGCAATCGCTGCGACGCGGACATGGTTCATATCATTGGAAGGCGAAATTTCATGCTTTAGTCATTTCGATTTTATTAGAAGAAATTATCGCCATTTTATTGCCAAATTAAATTCATCATCAATTAAAATTTCGCCTTTCATCTGTATAGCTAGCGCATTAAAATTTTCTGGAGTGCTCTATAAGGAATGGCAACGAATGTCATTCATCATAGAGCACTCCTGAAATGTCCTTGATGAGTGTCCTGAAATGTCCTATGATGAATGTCCCTTCATGACCGCTATAAGCTAAATTTATCTCCACATGCAAAAAGATTGAAATTTTGGCGACTTTTCCACTACAGCCTCATCTAGACACAATTGAAAAATTAAAAACAAAAGTGCAGCTTAAACTTAAAAAAAAAAAAAAAAAAAAAAGAGAATACGTCCTGTGCCATCAGACGACCGAAACTTGGATCTGCTGTTAATTCAATGTGCTAGTTGAAGTAACCTCTCCAACACAATTAGAAAATCAATACAATTAAAAACGCGTGTTTGGGAAAATGGACACAGCCTGAAATGCGTGTTTTAGGAAATGAACACAGCCTGAAATGTATGCTGAAAATCTCTGGATTTCTTCATTCCTTTTTTAGAAACGTGTTTTAAATTTTAAGCTGTTGTCATTTTAAACACAAATTTTGAGCTGTATCAAATTTCTTGAACACGCGATTCAAATTTTAAGCTGTGTCCATTTTCTTAAACACGCGCTTCGAACTATGTCCATTTTCTTAAACGCTGCTTCCGTTTTCTTAAACGCGTATTTCGAGGTGTGTCCATTTTCTTGAACACGCGTTTTAAATTTTGAGCTGTGTCCATTTTCTGAAGCACGCATTTTGAGGTATGTCTAAGACAAAAAGTACTGCGATTATTATTATTTTTTTAACTGATGCCTTTTCATTTGTTTAAAAATATATTTAATTTAATTACTAGAGAAAATATTACTGTAGTAATATAGAACACTCACTTCGGATGAAAAAAAGTTATGTGTCACAGAAACAAGCAGAAACTATGCGTTTTTTTACCATTAACGTATTATTTTAAATTATTATACTATGCAAAAAAATTTTTTTTTAAACTATACAGTTTTTTAAGTTATATTAAATTATTTTCGTAAGCTTTTGGTAACCAACATTTCTGAAGTAATGGCACATTACAGGAGAAACCTAAGTAAGTAAAACAAAATAATCCAGTTTTTTTTTTTAGTAATGCCATTTAAGAAACTAATAATGTTTTCGAGCTCTTTATCAGTTGCAAAGATTTAAGCACTGATTAAATATAATAAATAAATAAATAAATAAAATAAAACATACTCTAAATACAATATATCGAATTAATACGTGTTTCAGAAAATGGACGCAGATCAAAATTTAAATCGCACATTTAAGAAAATGGACACAGCTCAAATTGAGTGTTTAAAGATAGGACACAACCTGAAATGCTCCTTTTCAATTTTATAAACAAATAAAGTTCTACATTTTGATACCAAACAAAGGCACTGCCACAAATTTTTTGTGTGTGG
Organism: Parasteatoda tepidariorum; assembly: GCF_982258835.1. Classification (NCBI taxonomy): domain Eukaryota; kingdom Metazoa; phylum Arthropoda; class Arachnida; order Araneae; family Theridiidae; genus Parasteatoda; species Parasteatoda tepidariorum. The sequence continues at coordinate 90,131,021 of NC_141763.1, read as the reverse complement.
GGTTTATAAATTGATAACTTTACTTTTCTGATATTTTCAACATCCAATTCAGGCTGCGTCCATTTTCTGTTAGCACGTATTTTAGACTGCTTCCATTTTCTGAAACAAGCATTTTGCGCTGTATCCATTTCCTGAAACAAGCATTTTCAGCTATTTCCCGAATAATAATCCAAACACAGAAAATAACAGAATTCCAAACACAGAAAATAACAGAAGGTAAAGTATATACGTCAAATTTATATTGATTTTTTCACGCCTAGAGTGCAGTATGACTTAGAAAAAAATGAAGCATAATAAAAATCTTCTGACTTCTCAGTGATGAAAAGGACGCTTTATTGGTTAGCATTACTACTTCATACATCTAAAAGTAGGTGCCAATCTTAAACTATTCAAATTGTAAAATAGTAGTAAAGTTCCGGTTCTTCAAACAAAAGGAACACAATGGAACACCTTAATACAGTCAAACCTCGATATCTCGAATTTGAAGGGAGAGGAGAAAAAATTCGAGATATCGAAAATTCGAATTATCGAAAATCGCATGTTATCGATGGTAGAATAAAGAAAGATGCTTTTTACATACCTTATTTACTATTCCATATTTATTCTAAAAAAACTTTTTACACTTTCATTTAAAGAAAGATTCCATTGTTGTTTGGTTTAGAGATGAGTAAGAAAGTTTGTCTATAACACTTTCTAAGTGGACTATAGCTTTAAGTGTCTCCTCTGACATACTCGGCTGCCTCTCAATAAATCTCCTTACAGTGTCCACTGTAGAAAGTGCTTGTTTGTTAGTAACATTGGGCGGTAAATCTTCGATTTCCTCATCCTCTTCTTCTGATAGTTCACAAGAAGCTTCCGTTTGAGCGATGATATCATTGTCATCCCACTGATCTCACACTGTTACTGCATCATCTACGTTTACAAAGTCATGAAATTCCTTGTCATCAAGCTTTATGAGTCCGATCAATCTGTTCCAACCATTTTCGGTGTAGTTTTCAGCAGAATTAACGATATTGATTGTTTGACTACTTTTAATGAATCCAGACTTCTTAAAGCCATTCATTATCGTAGAGGAAGACACATCATTCCATGCCTTGTCACCCATTCTTAAAATTTTTCATTTTTTTTAAAATAATTTTTAATTTTAGAAAAAAAAATCTGCACTATTTATGGAAAAAAAAAATTCAAGTTATCGAGGGATTAGGAAAAAAAATTCGTGAAATCGAGTTTTTTTTAACATTGAGTTTATAGGAAATTTGAAGGGAATTTTTTTTTCTTCGAGATATCGAAAAATTCGTGAAATCGAGGTTCGAGTTAACGAGGTTCGACTGTAATTTTAATCAAACGTTCAAATTTTTATGAACAAATCTTAATGCTTGAAGTACAAAATCACGTACAATTTTAATGTTTGAAGGGGCTAACGTTAAACAAGTTATATGACCTGTGCAATGATATTTTAATTTACGAAACAGACATAAAAACGTAATTTTTATGAATAAACATTTTATTTTATGGGATTCGGATTTTTGACCCAAGCTACGAAATAGACATAAAAACGTAATTTTTATAAATAAGCATTACTTTTTTTATATTTTTTTAATAGATTTGGATTTTGAACCCTCAAAATGTTGAGCTAGGGAAGCTCAAAATTGGAATAGTCAAGAGGAAATTTATTCAGGAAGACAGCTTAAAAATTTAGGTGTCCTGAAAATTTGGATTTATCGCCTTTTTGTGCTGATAGTCATATCTTATCTTCTTTTTCTTCGTGTTATTATGGTACCAAAGACCGCTCTACTTGGCTTGTTGAAGTTTGAAAGCTTTGTTATGTTATGTTATGTTATGTTATGTTATGTTACGTTACGTTACGTTACGCTATGCTATGCTATGCTATGCTATGCTATGTTATGTTATCCTCTAATCTACACAAGATACCATCCACATTTGGTCCGATTTGGTATCCTTGAAAATTTCTCCATTGCCGATTATATCGGTTACAAATTTTATAATCGTAAAGAATTCGCCAGGCATTTTTTTTCTTTGACTATAACATATTACACAGTTCTTAAAGATGCAACATAAAATTTATGACTGCCAATTGGGTATAATATGAAAAAAACACAACTACTTCGATTTAGTAGGAACAACATATGACACAATGCTAAACGAATGGAATTTAGTTGTTGTTTATTTAGTTATTGTTATTAGTTGTTGTTGTTATTTGTTTTAGTTGTTGTTGTTTATTTAGTTGTATTTAGTTTCAATAACTTTTCTTTATAATGCAATAAAATCTGGCGAGCAGCTATTTAAACGATCGAACACTTCGTTTGTTTATTTGTGGCTTGAAGTTAGGCTCGCAGAAAATGCCGTTCATGGGTTAAATTTAGTAGGAACAACACAACCTGTGACGTAGGCTATATTATACCCAATTGTACAAATAATTAGTGTTTTTCTTGTATCGCTGAAAACATATTATACAATGCTTAAAGGCACAACATAAAACATACGACAGCGACTTGTATAAATGATTAGAGTTTATTACATTCATTTAAAGATTGATATTTTCGCAGTTCTATTAGGCAATTATAGTAAATCATAGCTAGCAGAGAAAAATTCGTCCTTATTTGATTATGGGTGTTTTGCTTTCCCACATAACTTGTGCATCAGTGGCGCTAATTTCCCATTTATTGAAACGACCCAACTTCAACACGAAGTTAATGTTTCGCTGATAATATCTCCTCGATTTTCTAATTATGCCACTGGATTGTACATATGGTGTACAGGATTGGCGATGCTTACCCGGCACAATCAATCTTTTCTCGGCTTTCGCGGCGGCTTGATGACCAATGATTTTCTTTTTATAACAAGAAAAATAATTGAAAAATTTCTCCGAAGGTTTCCCCCTTTTCTCCGTCCATCGCCAACACTCCCATGGAATAAAACAAACAAATCGCCAATGGGAGGAGCGCGCACAACGTTTTGGAAACTGGCGCAATTAATCATGGCTAGCAATAAAATATCAGCGATTGCAATTCAAGGAGGAGGATATGAAAAAAAAAAAATATGACTCCGCTAAAACTAAAAGAACAACACGAGCGGTGATAAAAACTCACCAAACCACGTGATCTTTCTCGTTTCGTAGTGTGATAAATCGACGCTCTATATATATAATAAGAATAATAACAATCATGATAATATAATAAATTTGCGAAGAGTAAAAAAAAGAGCATTGGAGTTCACGAGGGGCTATTTCTTTCGTAATGATTCAGCAAAAAGGGGCCCGGGCCCCATTTATCACTGTCATCGCCCGTTTATATAAGGGTGGGCACACAGCCTTAGGCCATCTTTATGTGTGTTTAATCAAATCTTAAATAGCTACTTGATTCTCACGCGTATGAATTCAGATAGGAGGCTCATTTAAGAGGGGGTATATATCTGTTGTAAAAATGAGAGATTTTTAGCTTTCAAGAAATTAATTATTTTTACATTGGGGGGGGGGGTTTCGTTTTCTGTTCGCTGCTGATCCGCAACCCCCACAATTGCTTCGCAATTTCTTAATGATAAACAGATTAACAAATCGAAATAAAAATTATTAAACTGAAAAGCAACAAAATGTTTTATTTTATTAACCAAGTTTTTCACCAACAGATTTAAGATGTTGATTCTAATGGATAAAATAAAACTAATGTTATTTTTTGTTTTGGAATTTTATCCGCATCGATTTTATTTTATAACCGTCGTTGAACATCAGACCCAATTTAGGGTTTACAACTACTAATGTTCAACCCTGTAGCCTTGTAATTTTAAACCCGATCCAGAAGACAAGGGAACTCTTGGATCGAGTATTGGAGAAATTTGTCTTAGTGGAGGATTTTTTGATGGAACTAACCCGCATTTGCGTTACATAGAGAGGGAAAGCACGAAAGCCTGTAAGGTTTGTTTCGTTTTCCTTTGGTAACTAAATGATCTATTCTAACTAAAATTTAAAAGTAGTTAAAAATATTATCAACAGATGGCATTTGTAACATAAAAGAGTATAGCACAATTTTTCTTTTTTAAGAGAAAAGAAAGCTCCATTTGCTGCAACAACGTGATTCATCATGAAATAAATAAATAAACAGAACCCCTTAAAACATTGTAGTTGGAATGGTTTAATCTGCAATAGAAAACATTCCTTTACAGTTTTCCCGTCAGCAGCACCCTCCAGTGACGGATTTCGTAAAATATTTTTAAATTTGGCAAAAAGAATAAATTTAGTTTCCTAAACAGAACGCAGCGAACCATACATTTCTATTACCTTCCATTTTTCCTTTAAATTGTTATTTTTTTTTTCAAAATTTTTATTGCCAGTCAATTTTGGGACACTCTCGACTAGATATGCATGTTTTAAACGCTATGTTAGTATTCAGTGCTCTATTGTTTTTTAATAATGGTATCTCTATGGGATTACTTTAAATTTATTTCATACTTTTCTTGTAAGAAGACTTTCACTTCTCGTAATTTTCAGATCAAAATTTCAGCATCATTTGTATAAAAACTATACAGACTTAGACAGAACAGTATTTTCGACAAAAATAGAAAAAGCTTTAAATTTCAATCTAAATGGGATTGAATAAGGAATTTAAGGCTGTTTTTCGAAAGCTCCGTCGTCTTATGAAATGCTGCTTTTTGCTAATCATATGCTATTTTCATAATTGTTGTGAGTTTGTAACTCTTACTTATGACTGTTAGGTCAAGTTTAGCTTATCTTTAGCCAGCGTCCTCAATGCTTATTCAGAAAATCAAGCAAGATGTCAATACGAAGGAAATCCACAGCTTTGAAAAATTGAATTGCGCTTTTTTAATATTTGAAAATTTACTCTTATGCTGTATTTCTATTTTGATGAAGTAAAAGCAGATATTTGTGCAGTTTTAATGCTGTAATATCTGGACTCATAAAAATTATCAAAAAAATTAAAATAAGGCATTGATTTTGATAATTTTTATCTCAGTGTAAAAAATGTCACCGAGTTGGCAATTTTTTAAAAAAAATAATAATAACTTTTAAAACATTTCTCCATTCTAAAGACCAGATAATTCTTCACGGAAAGAAAGCATACATAGTTTAAAACTATGGCTTTTCTTCAAGTGTAAAGCACTTAATCTGTTTTTTAAAAATTTTCTTTTGAGAAAGAGCTCAGAAAAACCATGACATTTAGCTGAAAAAAAAAGGTTGCACCAAATAAACAGTTTTTAAACAGTTCCGAATGCAAAGCTCTAAATATTTTATGTTATCAACCACTTAAAATGAATTTTAAAAAAAACAGGATATAGACTTATAGCAATAGAATTTGTATAGAATAGAACAATATATTAATAGAAAATAAACCAACAGCAATATATAGAACCGAATATAAACCAACAGCTCTTGAAAGAGGAATACTATTAATAACTTCTATTGTTTTAAGTCAAATTTAAGCTTGGTGTGAATTAAATTTAAACTTAATTGTTGTAAGAGCTTAAAAAGTAGATCTGTGTCGTGCGCCTACCTTTTAAGAACTACAAAAAAAAAAAAAAAAATGTGAATTGTTAGACGAAACAATAGGATTCCCACACCAATGTATAGAGTAGAACATAAACCAACAGTTCCCCGAAAGAGGAAGACTATTAATAACTTCGATTTTTTTTAAATGTCGAATTTAAGTTTGCTGTGAATTAAATTTAAACTTAATTGTTACAAGAACTTAAAGTTCAGATCTATGTCATACTCTTGTCTTTTGAGAACTGACAAAAAGAGCAAGGGGAAAAAAATGAATCGTAATTCGAAACAATAAGGTGTGCATAGAATAGAACAATATATGAATAGAACATAAGCCAAAAGCAATGTATGGAACAGAACATAAACCAACAGCTCTCGAAAGAGGAATACTATTAATAACTTCAATTTTTTTTTAAAGTTAAATTTAAGTTTGCTGTGAACTAAATTTAAACTTAATTGTTACAAGAACTTAAAGTTCAGATCAATGTCATACTCTTGTCTTTTGAAAACTGACAAAAAGAAGAAGGGAAAAAATGAATTGTAATTCGAAACAATAGGATGTGCGTAGAATAGAACAATATATGAATAGAACATAAGCCAAAAGCAATGTATGGAACAGAACATAAACCAACAGCTCTCGAAAGAGGAATACTATTAATAACTTCTATTTTTTTTTAAAGTTAAATTTAAGTTTGCTGTGAACTAAATTTAAACTTAATTGTTGCAAGAACTTAAAGTTTAGATCAATGTCATACTCTTGTCTTTTGAAAACTGACAAAAAGAAGAAGGGAAAAAATGAATTGTAATTCGAAACAATAGGATGTGCGTAGAATAGAACAATATATGAATAGAACATAAGCCAAAAGCAATGTATGGAACAGAACATAAACCAACAGCTCTCGAAAGAGGAATACTATTAATAACTTCTATTTTTTTTAAAAGTTAAATTTAAGTTTGCTGTGAACTAAATTTAAACTTAATTGTTGCAAGAACTTAAAGTTTAGATCAATGTCATACTCTTGTCTTTTGAAAACTGACAAAAAGAAGAAGGGAAAAAATGAATTGTAATTCGAAACAATAGGATGTGCGTAGAATAGAACAATATATGAATAGAACATAAGCCAAAAGCAATGTATGGAACAGAACATAAACCAACAGCTCTCGAAAGAGGAATACTATTAATAACTTCTATTTTTTTTAAAAGTTAAATTTAAGTTTGCTGTGAACTAAATTTAAACTTAATTGTTGCAAGAACTTAAAGTTTAGATCAATGTCTTACTCTTGTCTTTTGAAAACTGACAAAAAGAAGAAGGGAAAAAATGAATTGTAATTCGAAACAATAGGATGTGCGTAGAATAGAACAATATATGAATAGAACATAAGTCAAAAGCAATGTATGGGACAGAACATACACCAACAGCTCTCGAAAGAGGAAACTTTTAATAACTTCTATTTTTCTTAAAGTCAAATTTAAGTTTGCTATGGATTAAATTTAAACTTAATTGTTGCAAGAACTTAAAGTTTAGATCTGTGTCATGCTCTTACCTTTTGAGAACTACCCCCCCCCCCAGAAAAAGAAAATTATTCGTAAGACGAAACTATCGAAACCCCACACCAATGTATAGAACAGAACATAAACCTATACAGAACATAAACTTAATTTATAGAGCAGAAGCACCTCTCAAAAGAGGAATCCTATTAATAACTTAAAACTTTAAGGTAAACTTAAGTTTGCTGAGAATTAAATTTAATTTTAATTGTTAAAAGAGCTTAAAGTGTGCATCTGTACCATGCTCTTACCTTTCGAGAACTGCAAAAACGAACAAGAAACGTAAGACTAAACAATAGAATTACCACACCAATGTATAGAACAGAAACTAAACCAACAGCTCTCGAAAGAGGAATCTTATTAATAACTTCAGATTTTTCTTAAAGTCAAATCACAGATTTGTTTTGAATTAAATTTATGCCTAATTGTTATAAAACCTTAAAATTTAGATCTGCGCCATGCTTCTACCTTTTAAGAATTGTTAAGAAAAAAAAATGAATCGTAAGACGAAACAATAGGATTCCCACACCAGTGTATAGAATAGAACATAAACCAACAGATCTCGAAAGAGGAATATTATTAATAACTTAAATTTTCTTATAGTCAGATTTAAGTTTGCTGCTAATTAAATTTAAACTGACTTGTTGCAAGAGATCAATGCAGATCTGTGTTGTGCGCCCACCTTTTAGAACTGCAAAAAAAAAAATTAATCGTCTGACGAACAAATAGGATTTCAACATCAATGTATAGAATAGAATATAAACCAACAGTTCTCGAAAGAAGAATATTATTAATAACTTAAATTTTTTTAAGTCAAATTTAAGTTAGCTCCGAATTAAATTTAAATTTAATTGTTGCAAGAGCTTAAAATGTAGATCTGTGTCGTGCACCCACCTTTTAAGAACTACAAAAAAAAAAAAAAAATGAATTGTAAGACGAAACAATAGGATTCTCACAGCAATGTATAGAATAGAACATAAACCAACAGTTCTCAAAAGATGAATCTTATTAATAACTTCGGGTTTTTTTTAAAGTCAAACTTCAACCCACCTTTAACTCTCGAACCGAATTAATCCTTCATCCACTGTTTATCAAGGGTGGAATCATGATGAAGGTGCGTTTCTTTATTCGAACCTTATTCCCATTTGTTCTAATACCTAACTTGATTACAGGGATGTCAACACAACTCTAGACTAAGGAATAGACACTTTTGTATTATTTTCTAGCCGGCGTTCTATCGCATTTGTTTCAGGCATTCTGACAGGGACAACTCGATACAAACTATTTAAATAACAGGTTGCAGGCCTCAAAAAGCCGGAGTTAGAACGATAATTGGGATGGGGGGGGGGAAGGGGAGTTGCTGATGCTTATCAATTGTAGTTGTTTCGGAGAATGAATGATAAGGTTTGTGAAAAAGAAATGTGTAATGCGTTGCATTAAGTTTGGTTTTATTGTATTTGTTGTAATAACACTTATCAAGTTAAATATTTTTAATTAATTGTTTTTATTTGATAATGTGAGAGGTTATATAGTTAGCAAGTTATTTTTGTGCGGCTGTGCCCCGTCTCCAAAACTAGTTTGATAAAAAATGAACGCGACAAGACATTTTTTAATTAACAGTTTCCATTTGATGATATGGCAAAATCGTTCTAAGTTATCAGCGATAAAGCCATTTGTAACTATATTTCACCTAAAACTTTTTAATTAAAAATATGATGTGATTAGATTTTTATAATTAACAGTTTTAATTTGATGATATGATAGGTTATATAGCTGGCCAATTCCATATAGCCAATTTTTCTGTGAAATCTTCCAAATACGGCTCACTTCAAAACAATAATTTTTCAAATTCGCACTTATTATTGGATCTAACGAAACAATTATTCATCGTTGAAAATCAATTACAGTAAATCTTGTGTAAGTTGACCACTTGTGGTGCATTGTTTTAGTGGTCAACTTAGACAAGTGGGCAACTTATAGAGAGGGTGGGTCATTGTTTACTTTTTCGTTCCCTATATCATGTTGCTATATATTTAAATTTTTTTTTTACTTGACTTAAGAATTTTATTTAGCAAATAGCCAAATGAATATCTTAAGAAATGTGTTTAAACCCAAATGAACTTCAATTTGTTACACATAATTCTAATATTTAACAAACTTTTTCAAAATAATTATTTCGCTAGTAATGCATGTGAAGTGTTTAATAAAAATAATTTCTTAAAATATCAGAACACAAAAACATGTAACTTGAAAACTTTAACAAAACAAAATTATTTGAACACTTTAAAATTTATTCTGTTATTACTACACTTACAAGCCTATTTGTTATAAAAATATACCCTCATTGTTGTTCGGTGCTGTTGTTTACTTTACATCAGACCAATGTTTTGAATGAAAGAAATGGACAAAAGCTGACCTCCTACAGTTTCCCCAGATGGTCAGCTCTCAAAAGGGTTTAGATTAGCTTTTTAAACTATTTCACCAAACAAGTGAAATTTTAACATGCATAGCAAAATGACAGAAAATTTTCTGAATTTTTTTTTTCTGGTCAACTTATGAAGGTTTTAGAATAGAATTTCATAATACTCCTAGACAAAATTGACTTATTTCAATGGTCAACATACAAGATAGACAGGTAGTCAAGTTACAAAGGTTTTGCTTCTTTATATTATATAGGAAAAATTCCGTTCTTGATAATTGAGGTCAACTTATGCAGGTGTCCAACTTACAAGGGTGGTCAACTTGGCAAGTTTCATTGTATCAATTATTGCTAAGATTTTTTTATTTTTGGATTTAATTTTTCAATACAAATATATTTCTGATAATCTAACCGATCTATTTCGTGAGTATTAGACTGTTTCTTTCATCATTGAAAATACGAATATATATCTTAATTTATAATAAGAGTGTCAGAAAAAAACATATAAAAGAGACACCGGTGTCTCATCTACGTCAAAGGGTTAAGTGCACAACAGTGTTTAATTCTAAAAAATCATCAATTTTAAAAATCATGAGCTTTACAAAAGACAATTTTCTTTGCTGTTTTATGTACAAAATTATAGCACAAGATAAAAAGTTTAACTCACTTAAAAAAAAAAAACTCAACACAGAAAATGAAGTAGTTACACAGCACATACTAAAATTCTGGATCACAATACAGTACCCCTATTGTTGCATTGAACTTTGACTAGGAGTCTATCCCCTATTGATGTCGAATCCTTTTATTATGTTTTTGGATGGAAAGTCGACGAATCAATTTGTATGGATAGGAAGTCTATAATATTCTCATCTAGAAGCGGAAAAAGCTATTGATGGAAGCCGTCAGACCAAGAACATGGAAACAACTTTTGTGGCTTATTTGAATGAGGGAAGGTTGTGGTCTTTTTCTTTGTGTGTCTTTTAGGAAAGGCATATCGATGAAGCAAAAGACTATTCAAAATAGTGTGAAGAAAGGGGGGTTTATATTGCTGAATCGAATCCAAAAACATATGTTTTGGACTTTTGATGACATGGTTATGGGGTTTGATTTGCTCTTTTCTTGTGAGGCATGTTTATTTAGATATGTCAGAATGGGATTTTACTCGGCAAGGTTTATTAATAAATAAGTAAATAAAATGAAGAATTTTCTGTACTGTTCAGGCTTCTTCGTGAGAAATCATCTGTTTGGAAAAGTAGCTAGAATCCGTTATAACGATGATCCACAATAGCAGGTAAAATTGTCGTTATAGCAAGCTCGTCATTTTAGGCTAATGCCCATATTTTTGACGGCCATGCTTTTGACGTCATCGATAACATTGAATATTGATTTCAATTATAAGCTGCCAAGAAGGAAAAAATTAGGAAATTTGGTTGATGTGTATTATATTTTTGATGTCAGTGATAACACTGAAAATTGATTTCAGTTATAGTCTGCCAAGAAGGAAAAAATAATGAAACATGGCATTATACTTTTGACGACATTTTAACTCTGAATATTGATTTCAATTATAGTTTGTCAAGAAGGGAAATAAGGAAACATGGTATTATACTTTTAACGACATTTTAACTCTGAATATTGGTTTCAATTATAGTCAGTCAAAACGAAAATGCGGGAACATAGTAGCTATATATTATACTTTTGATGTCAATGGTAATACTGAATATTGATTTCAATCAATTATAATCTGTCCAGGAGGGAAATAAGGAACCGTATGTATTATTCTTTTGACGTAATTAATAACACTGAGTATTAATTTCAATTGTAAGCTGTCAAGGAGGGAAATAACGAAGCATGGCAGATATGACTTATGCTTTTTACATCATTGATAACACTGAATATTGATTTCAATTTTAGGCTGTCAAGACTGGAAATAACGTTGTGTGGTAGATATGTGCTCAAAAAGCTACACCTTTCTTCGAAGTGTGCAGCAAGAATGCTAAAAATACAGCAGAAAATTTTTCTTTTGTTAGGATAACTTTGTCATAAATCCCCTTCCCCACATTTTTATTTTAAAAACCCAAGATTTTAAGAATCTAAGAGAACATCCCAAGCATGTTTGGGAACTAAACACTGGTGGTTCTGCGTTGGGCTGACCACACAACCGAAACATCTGCTCTTGCGCCTCAGAGCCCAAGGCCAAGAAAACTGAGATGGGCACATAGGCCTTGGCCCTCTAAGGGCTGTCGCACTACTGAGTTTAGTTTGGTTTTTTCAGTTCTCTGTATTTGTGTAGAAACAAATAAAACTATTTCGTACATTTTCTATTCTATGTAGAAACTTGCTTCAAAAACAATTTGTTCAAAGAGAAAAGGGTTCGTAAATTTTTTCTAACTCGTAATTCTTTTCATCTTTATTACCATTTTGCCGGTGACTTAGAAACTTGTCGTAATATCGGAATTATATGCCATATTCGATATATCGAGCTTTTTCTGTACATGGAAGAATATAAATTCAGAAAAAAATCTCTCAATGTAATTTCCGTTTAATTAAAGAGAAATTTAGAGGCCTCTTTCTTAATGACTGAACTTAAATTTCAATGATAAAAAGGTTTCAATGATTTCGATAAAGAGGGTAGTTTACACTTCAATCAATTTTACTCAGCCGAGATGGCTCAGGGGATAGAGCGTTCGACTTTCAATGAGGTGAACCGGGTTCGAATCCCCGGCTCTGTCGATACAAATTCCGCATCCGGCTTGCACCGACCGCAGTGCTGACGTAAAACATCCTTAATGGTAGATGGATCATGGGTCGGAATCCCCTTTCCGTCAGTCTAACCGTGGGAGGTTTTCCTCTCCATGTCCCCCACCCAAAAAGTCCTCTACCTCCACGAAGGCAAATTTCTCCAAATTCTTGATCCAGAAGTTCCTTTGTCTTCTGGATTGGGTTCAAAATTACAAGGTGACTGAGTTGAACATCAGTAGTTGTAAACCCAAAAATTGGGTTGACTGTTCAACGATGGTTATAGAATAAAATCAAACGAATCTTAGTCAATTTAACTAACTGATGTTGGACACAAATTCGGCAGTATCATTCGAAACATGTTAAATACATGACTGATCACAACCAATCAGAATCTCAGAAATCTGAATCTAAGAATCCAACCGGAAATCAGAATCCAATCAGAATCTAAGAAAACTCACGTACAGTATTTTAGATTCTTCATTGAATTTTTTCTGACAAAATTTTGCTAATACGATTCTGCAATCAGCATTATTTTACACGAGTTACGTTTTATTCATTAAATTACATTTTAGTTACATTTAATTCTTTTGCCTGTTTTTAGATTTTTGATAAATATGTTTTTTTTTTCCTTTTTCACGGAAAGAAATTTTTAAAGAACAAAAAGATTCAATCGAAATAAAAATGTGGACAGGTATTAAATAATACATTAAATTTTTCTGACAAAATTTTACTAATACGATTCTGCAATCAGCATTATTTTACACGAGTTACGTTTTATTCATTAAATTACATGTTAGTTACATTTAATTCTTTTGCCTGTTTTTAGATTTTTGATAAATATGTTTTTTTTTCCTTTTTCACGGAAAGAAATTTTTAAACAACAAAAAAATTCAATCGAAATAAAAATGTGGACAGATATTAAATAATACACTAAATTTTAAAATTTTGAACCTCAAAAATGTATTGCTTTACAATGTATTGCTTAAAAATTGATAAGAATAGACGTTAAGTGTCAAGATATATTTGTCACAATTACTAAAGCCATGCCTTTATTTTCCATTACTAAAGTCTATGCCTTTATTCCTTATTTTATGGATAATATTCTACTTTAACTTGTTTAAGTTCAAGCGCTTCACTTATTTTTTTATTTTAAAAATAGAAACTAATAATTTTAAAAACATATGAATTTTGTTTGAAACACAATATACGTTTGACTTATAAAATAATTTTTTCATGACTTCCGCTATTCAGTCCAAAGTTTTTTTTTTTAAAAAAAGTCGTTTTTTTTCTTCCTAAAATTAAATTTTTATACCTCATCTAAACGACATAAAATTTCAATCGACTAGATTGAGGGATAGAGTTTTTACCACCCAGTGAGACTCAGCGAAATGTAATGATGTTAGAAATTTTAAACCTTACAATTCAAAACTGCTTTGACCATTTTTAAATAAAATAATAATAAAAAATAAATATTTACCAAAAATTATATTTTACAGGGAATTACCTCTGGATTAAAATTTTTTTAAAATTGTATGCAAATTTTTTTTCATAATAACATCACATTTAAAAGCTTAATTACAATAATTAAAGCTTGCCTTAGCTTAAACATTTCTCAATGTATGGCGGAATATACAAAAAAAAAAGAAAAATTAACACTAAGGGGTTCAAACTTTCAACCGTTCTCCGGACTAAACTATAGGTACCATATTTCTCAGATTGTGGCTACCCCCTTTTATTCTAGTTACTCGAATCTGTCAAAACAGAGGTATATTTTTTCAGAGAAAGAATGTTTTCGTAACTTTAAATATCGTTTGCACTAATTAATTAGCGTATTTAATGTCACCTTCTCAAATCTTTAAGATTGAGTCCTAGAACGTGAAGATCGGATCATTAGTTCAAAAGTTATTTATGGTGGTTTGGCTGTTTTTTAATTTGTGCACTGTACAACTCAAAAATAACCAAGCTGGTTGCTGTGAGGTGGATTTGTATCAACCTCAAAACAACCTCAAGTGTGAATAAAACAACTTCATCTACTTTGATTATAAACCTTTGGATGTTGATCTTTTAAGGTTGTGAAATAAGCCTCCAAAACAGTTTAAATTTTTATACGGGATTGTCCAAAAAAAGAACAAAAATATCGACTGATTACCCATAACTTTCAGTAAAAAAATTATTTAAAGAAATTTCAAAAGCAAATTTAAATTTTAAAATTATTTCCGTACATATTTTAAGTTCACTTTCACCTATTTTTTTTTTCTTTTTCGAACAACTATAAAAGTAGTTAAATACAGCTGAGATGATCTTCATCAGTTTCACTTCCTTCGTGTCTTGCAGAGATATCAAGTGGCTTTATTTCCTGTTTCTTCCTGGGTGATGAAGTAATAGGGGGCTCATTAGAGCCCTCAACACTGGTGGGGAGCCCTCACCTTTAATTGGAACCCCCTGGTGAAAGTGTTTGTTAATCGGAGTATCGAGCACACCTTTTTGACGCCCACTTCCGACACCCCCCTGCTCGATTGCCAAGGGTGAGAAAATTACTATTTTGCTCGCATCGCTTCCCATATTTGTACATGGTGATTACACAATGCCTTCGATAATAAGATAAAAAATTTTAGGAAAAACAAAACAATCTCAAACAAGCCCAAAAAACAAACAGCAATACCCTAACAGCAAAATAACTTGAGAACTCTTTGGGCCAATATTCACCAATCTTGGCTCAACAAGGGTTTAAAGGGCCATTATTTTGCCAATATTAAACCAATATAGAAATGTCCGATACACCATTTATTTTATAGCCTCTATTCAGCCAATGTTTACCCTGCATAAAATTTTCCAATTTATCCGATATTTTATTTGCCCTCATTTAGCCATTATCGGCCCTATACAGATATGTTAAGTTCACCCGATATTTTGTAGCCGTTATTCAGTCTATGTTGGGTTCGATGTAAAAGTGTCCGACTCAACCGATATTTAATAGCCGATATTCAGCCTATGTTGGTTCGATATAGAAGTGTCCGACTCAATCGATATTTTATAGCCGATATTCAGCCCATGTTGGTTCGATATAGAAGTGTCCGACTCAACCGATATTTTATAGCCGATATTCAACCAATGTCGACTCAGTATCGAATTTTTCGATTCAACCAATATTTTATAGCCGTTATTCAGTCAACACTTTGTCAGAATAATACGTTTTTAATCTATAGAATAAACACGCAGTATTTTTTTTTTTTAAATTCTATTTTATAGCAATCTTTGAACAGCCCACCCAATTTTGAGTTTACAGCTACCAATGTTCAACTCCGTAGCCCACAGTAATTTTGAATACAATCCGTAAGACAAGGGAATTCCTGGATCAAGTATTAGAAGAAATTTACCTTAATCGAGGACTTCTTGATGGAAGTATTACCCGCAATTGCGTTACATGGAGAGGAAAATCATGAAAACCTTCCGCTGTTAGCTTGACTGCAAGATGACTCTAACCCATGATCCGTTTACCACTGAGGATATTTTACGTCAGCACAATGGTCGGAGCAAACCGGGTGCGGAATTCGTATCGACCAGCCATCGCATCGTTTTTTGAAGAAAAACGGTTATACAATATATATATTTAAGAAAAAGCTGCGCATATTTGTGCTGATAAAAATAGTTAAAAATTCAATTTCATATTTCAGCTAGTTCCAGCTGTTCAAAAGTAGAATTTTATTTTCAAATTTTTCTTTTTGTGTACTTATAACTAGTATTTAATGTCCATTGGATAATATAACCACAAAGCAAAAATGTTGTGTTCCTTTTTTCTATTTTTATAACAAAAATAATAATTTAATTTTTATCATGAATTAAGGGTGAAAGCAAACTAACATTATTGGAAATTTTAACAACAACATTCATTTTTGATACCGTTTTTTTTTATTATTTTTTTTATTTTTTCCTTTGTTTAAACATTGAGTTTATTGAATACTTATCGCTGGTTCAAAACTAAAACGACACTTCTACACTCACTTCTCATGTTATTTCAATGCGGAGTGAATGCAGAAGTGTCGTTTTAGTTTTGAACTAGTGATATATGTAAGTGGAATGCAGTATAAATCGCATAGGCGCATAACATAGGCGGGTATTGGAAAAAAAAGTTTATTTAACATTTTCAAAAGCATGTATTTCAAGTTCTATTCTTCAAGAACTTTATGGAATTTAAAAATGTTCTTCGTTTTCTAGCGGTACGAAATTGCAACATTTTAGAATGAAAAAAAAAAAAAAGCCATATAATAATAAAATGAAGAATTTGTCTGTCTGTGTGTCTCTTAAATCTTCAGAACCATTTGTTTTATAATTTGCTCAAAATTTTCAGTTAGTTCGTTCTGTTGAGCCGTAAATGGAATTTTTTTCATTGGCCTAGAACTGCCTTTAATAAAAATGAGACTCGCCAGAAGATTTTTTTTTCTTCCAAATATTTTATAGATCACATCAGTAATATTTGCTAGCTTTTAGCCCTCGATAAAAAAAAAAAAAAAAATAAAAAAAATTACGTTCTGTAATACTTAATTATTTTTTATTCGTTATGTCAGATAAATTCAATGATCAACATGAACGTGATAGCTTTATCAAAGCACAAATTAATATTGAAAAGCTATTTGAAACAAGTGAAGAGTTTATTCGCGAACGCAACCATCTATAGGGGACGTTGTTATTTGAGACGAATTCCTGCTAGCAAAACAACAGGATCATCAGTTGCACTGGAGATTTCTTCAGTGTAACATGGTAATGTTCCTTCTTTATTGTGGCTCATTAAATTTAAAAAAGAAAAATTTACGATATTCTGTCGAATGCAAATGAAAACAAAATAGAGTTTTTTTTTTTATTATTGCTTTTTTTTTCCTTCTTTTTTTTTGGCGAAGGAACATCCAAAGCACATCGTAAAATATTTGTAAAAAATCTTGTAATTAGAGTTAAAACCTAGTGCCTGAGAAATCGTTCAGTCTATTTAAATTTTACATTCCATATTTTTCTGTATCATATTACTTCAAACATGAAAATTATGCAAAAAGTTTACAGAAGCACATAATGTTATATCATTTAATTTTGCGAAAAAAAAAAAGTCTTTTGACAACAATTTTTATCAAAAAATTTAAAGTTTCAATTGAAAGAATCATCATTTATAAACTAAAAAAAGTAAAATAAAGAATGCTTGAGATAAAAAATAAAAAAAAAACGATTCTAAAAATTCTTTGTATTGAAAGCAAAACTTTCAGATTGTTTCTCTTTTCTAGTCTGAAAATTATTTATCAGTTGTAGAAAACCATTCTGTAGAGAACTATCATCAAATTAGAAAAAAACACTATTTACAAGTGAATTTTTTATTATAGAAATCATAACACTTACTTGCTTTATAAATCAAGAGAATTCCAAATGAAATATTCTTCGTTTGAAAATTTCATTTTCAAATAATATATACATAGATTATCCCTTCTTTACTTTTAGATGACTTACCACACAACAAAATTTTATAATTGTAAGATCTTGATATGAATTTCAATATGTAATTTAAAAACAGAATAACTGAATTCTAGTTGAAATTATTCATTCAAAATTAGAAAATACTTACCCAGAAAACGATAAAAAAAATTATTAATAATCAACACAAATCATAATATTTCAAGTAATTCGGAGGATTCTTTATTGTTGTTTTCCGAATTATATAGATTCTGAAATATATACTATTCTATAAAGAAGAAGAATATTCTATAACTATTACAGTTCTGCGCGTTGTGAAATCACATTTATTCATTGGAATGAAGTAAGCAGTGTTGACTTTACTTTAATTTGTAATGAATTGAAGCAGGAAAGAAAAAAGTATATTTTACCGTAATACACACATCTGTAACAGTATGCAATCATGAAAGCGGAAGTTATCTTCTGCAAGTTTGTTGATAATAGAAAGGTAAAAATTATTGAGAAATTGTTCTTTAAATATTGAGCGCGTTCTGCTTCAGAAAGATTTACCAATGTTCTATGTTCTGGGTCGTTTATTTCAAGTACTTAATCCTTCTAATTAGGGAAATTTTGCTTCTCATTTGCTGGTAAAAAATAGCTTCCTACTCTTGCCAATGTTTCTGATAGAACTAAATAAAAGCCTTAAAATGTACTACCCGCTAGAGGGCGTGTTCAAGCTTTGAGATCGCGAATTCTGTCTCTAGTTATGTTTTTAAAAAGTGAACTAAATCCTTTGAAATCAACTGTAATGGAATACATGCAAATGACGTAGTGTGGGTATCTCGATTCTGATTAGTTGTTGAAGCGTGGAATTTGTTTACTTTAGCAACTGTTTTTTCAATCCTATTTCGAGTAAGCCAAGTCCATCAAGTATCATTTCTCTTACGTGACATATTCTATATTCTTACACAAAGATTTTTACACACAGATTCTTTCACAAAGATTTCAACTCTCTTACTATATATTTCTAATTCAACACAAAGATAGACATGAAGCTACGTAGAACATAAACAAACTAATTATGCATCGAAGTTGCCAGGTACACAGAACAAAAATATATCACGGTTACAATAAATAAATAAACAAATAATAAATCTAAGTTAAGTATAAGATGTAGGCGAGAAAGAATTATATTTCAACAAGTTTGATGTGCGACACGGCGCAGTATTTAATTAACTTCACGTTAATTGACATTCTAACTTATTTGGTGAAGCTTGAAACTTAGCTCAACTTTAACGCGCCATTTTGCTCATAAACAATCAGCTGGAGCTGACGTCATAGGTCACACGTGTGGGTATCTGTGTTCTTCTTCACGAAGTGCAAATACCCAATTGAAGAATAAAAAAATGACAATTAATGTATTGTAAAGCAAAATTAATAGAGATATAGTACTAATTCGTATAGTAGAAATGTAAGAAATCGCCATATTCTTATAGACGCCAATGATGCTTGAGTAATTTGTTATTAGGTAATAATTTAAATTAAAAAAATGACTATGTTCTAAAGAGCAAAATTAATGGAGAAAAAGTATTTATTCCTTAAAGGAAATCGTGAAAAATTACCAAACTATTATCGATTTCAAAGAGGCTTAATCAATTTTAGTAAAGTGTACAAATTTAAGTGAAAAATAAGCTGTGTACTAAAGAGATAAATGATAGAGAAATCTTATTAGCTTGTTTAAAGGAAACATAAAAAATCTAACTATTATAGATGCCAATGATGTTGAATTAAATTTGGTAATAAATATAAATTGAATAACTATAAACTTAAATCAAAATTAATAGAAAGATGGTATTAAATCGCTTAAAAAAACCATAAGAAATCGCCTTATTATTATTGACGCTTAGCTTATTTTGATTACAATGACTAATTGAAAGTAAAAATAAGCAATGTTAAAAGCAATATTACTGGAGAAATGGTACTTATCTGTCTTCTCTAAGGGAAGCGCAAAAAATAGCCAAACTATATTAGGGGCCAATGATGCTTAATTAACTTTGGTAATAAGTACAAACTGAAATTGAAAAAAAAGCTATATACACTAAGTACTATGAAAAAAAGTTGATAGAGGAATGGCACTAATTCGCTTAGTTAAAATGTGAAAAATTGCCATATTATTATTGACTTTATTGATGCTTAGCTAATTTTGCTAATAATTGCTAATTGAAATTAAAATATAGGCTATGTTAAAAGCAATATTAATGTAGAGATAGTAATAATCCGCTTTTTAAGAGAAGTGCAAAAAATTTACCAAAATGTTATTGACGCCAATGATTCTTAATTAATTTTGGAAATAAGTACAAACAGAAATAAAAAAAGCTATATATTAAGTACTATGAAGCAAATTAATAGAGAAATGGCGAATTCGTTTAGGAGAAGTGTGAAAAATCACCATATAATTATTAACGCTATTGATGTTAAATTAATTTTTGTAATGTGCATTACTAATATTTTGGTAATTGATACAATTTTAATAGACATTAAATGCACAAATATAAGTAAAATTATATTAGTATATTTGATACCTATTAAATTAATATTGATACGAGTTTTAATATTGATACTGTTTGACTATTATGAGTTGGCCTCGAGCAACAGCATCGCGCCAAATGATTAGCGTTGTTTAGAACTGATATATTTATCACTTATTTTTTTCCACCCCGTACGAAGAACGGATATTCAGCAGGTAATTACAAAAAAAAAAAAAAAAAACATCTGCGAATATTTGCGATAAAAAATATAACAAAAAAAATTAAAATGTTATCCATTTATTTGATTCGAACAGCGTTTCGAGATAAAGCTTGTAACAATTCAAAAACAAAGGAACAGGGTACTAAGGTAATTAATCTTGAAGATAATAGAAACGAATAGTTTTCAAAATTAATATTAATGAAAATACGCATTTTATTGCAAGAACGCACGCAAACTTTCTTGCAAAACGTGAAAGATTTTTTATCAAGTTTTTTGAAGGAAAAATAAAAATAATTTTTAAGAATTTACAACTGAAGTAACATTGCTTGAGTGTCTAGTATGTAATGCACAATAAGTATTTTTATTTTTTCCATTTTATAAGTTTTTCACTCATTTGTCCTAAAATAACATTTTATTTCCGTCCCCTTTCCCTATTTCAACAAATCAATCTTGAATTATCATCTATTTTATACACTGTAAAACTCATTTCCATATACTCTAAATACTGTATACTCATTTCATATCATTTGTAAATACTGTGTCTCCATAAACTGTATACTCATTTTCATTATACTGTAAAACAATAAAAACTCTTACATCCGAATTTAAACTATTTTAAATAGATATCACATTAGCAATTAGGAATTCTGGAATATAATATTAGCCTAGGTTTTTGATGACATTTGCATTTTATTAAAAATTTTTTCCGTTTCGAAAGTTACTTCTCTTTTAGGGCATTTTTTATTTTTTAGATTTTTAAAGTATTTTTTTAAATAAATAAATAAATAATTAGGAGCTTATTTGCATTTTAGAGCAAATTTCGAGTTTGGGGTATATTCTTTCCCCATTTAAAAAAAATCTCTAGTACCATTTTTCCTAATAAATAAATGAATAAAAATAATAAAATAAACAATAAATGAATTAATAAAAAATAAAATAAAATAAATCCATAAATTGCGGGACAATTTTTTTGTGTGTATTTTTGAGCATTTTTTGAGTTTTTGGGTAGTAATTTTTTTCTTCACCAATCACATCAGTAGACGTCAAAAGAAACTTCTCCAGACATAAAAATTTATCCTTAGACAAGAGACGCTCATTTACTATTCAAAATTATTTTGAGCTTGAGCACGACGACGCATAAACAATTGAATCATAATTTTTAGACCAGATAATTGTGCACTGAAGTTTTTAAAGTGTTGATATAATTATATATATAAAGCAGATTGCTTTATTTTGAACGTGCATAAGGTGATAATTTTGTACAGGGTGATTATTTTTGACGATTTTTCTTTTTGATTAAAATGCTGGTTATTCATATTTATTTTGATTCGCAAATGGCTAAGTACATATTTTACCATTAAAGTTTCCAATAAAAATCATTATTCAATGATTAAATATTCAAATTAGAAGGTGTTAGCTTCGAATTTATGACAGACGTCGCTCATACAAAATTAAAATTATTAAAAACGTAATAAACAGTTTGAAAAAATAAATAAATAAAATATTTATTCTTAAAGAAGAATAGTCCATTTTCGTATTCATAACTTAAACTCTGCTAGGATTGAACTAAGTTTGAAACTCATTCGAATGACAAGTTATAGGAAAATTATTAAATAAATTAAAATGGTCATTTTATATTTATGATAATTTAAAATGTAATTACTCTGATTATTATTATTCATATTGATCGAACCAAAGTATATTCTGTCGAATCATTTTTCTAACTTTCTTCATGGTGATAGTAGAGTTTTGGTGACACATTTATTATTATTATTTTTTTTTAAATTCAAATCTTAAAGTAGCGCTATATATTATAATATTCAAGTTCAAATATTGGACAATAGATGTCGCTATGAATTAAGGGAATCTTGGACTTCTCGCTTTCTGCTGAGAATGTTAATTTTGTTTAGTTTCAGATAGATCGAAATCGATAAACATCATTATCCTGATTTTACAATATTAGTACGTTAAAAAAAAAGACCAACTATTATATAGTTATGTTGCTGTGCTTTGTTCGATTTTTTAGTGCTTTTCACACATTTTTCTGATAGCAGACGAAATTTAACTAAGTTACGGTTGCACTGAAATAACTCCTTTTAACTTTTATTCTTTGAAGTGAAATATAATTAAATTTTTGATGATTTTCGAACTCTTTATTAAAAAAAAAAATCTGTTTTACTCATTTGCTTCATTTCAAATTCTTCGTTTCGAATAATAAAGGTCAATGTAAAATTTTATTTGTAACCTTAACTAATTCCAGCGTGCTTCTTTGTTTTGTAAACAGAAATCGTTAGTGATTCAATTTTATTACATAAATGTTAAATTCTCTGTTTTTTAATATTGGTTACTTTGCATAATTAATATATCTTCACTGGCCACCTTAATGTTTATCGCCTTTACACTAATTTGATTTCTTCGCAAAGTCTAATGAGCATCTTTGCTGCATTGAAAAAAAATCTTGAAGATAAAGGTAAACAACAAAATTAGAAAGTGCATCTGTTTCCACTATGTAATCTCTCATGTAGAATAATAAATTAGCAATATTGGAAAGCTCATATATCATGTTTTTGTTTTGAGTAAAATTGAAATTTTAGGTTCGATTACATATATTATCGAATATAATTCATAATACATTTCTGGTATTTATTTTAGAATAAATGTCATTGTATTCATTTGAAATTAAGTCAGAAACTATTTATCAACAGTGGGCGTGCATTTATCTAAAAAATATCTGATACACATCAAAATATTTCATATTTTCAAAAATATCAAGCTTTTTATGATTTCACATTGTTTTGAGTGTATGATTTTTCATTATTTATATCATTATCTGTTTAACTTTCACTATAATTATCATTATATACTAATATATGCAAATACTAATACATATAAATTATTTTCTTTACCTTTTTTCTTTAAAGACATAAATTATGATTTTCACCTTTCTTATTTTTCTTCGTTTGTTTTGGGCTAAAGTAAGCATCACTACATTTGAAAACGACTGCTTTAATTTTTTCATAAACAAAACTGAGTATTCTGGCATTTGCTTATAATTTTCAACTTTATTTATTTGTTAATCTTAAGTTTCAACTTTAATTATTTTCAATGGCTAAAAATATGCAGACAGGTTGTGCAATGTAAAGCTAAATTTTATAATAAAATTTTTGTTAACCCTTTCGTTTGGGCAGTTCGCTCCAATGTAGTGATGCCCTTGAACAATGTCCTGCTCCATGCATATTGCATCTTAATACTGATGCTAAGATTGTATTATTTGTTACATAACAATATAGCTGAAGATGATGCAAATATTATTATTAAAAATGCAATTTTGAATAAATAAAAAATATCTTTGTAATTTAACTTGGTATGGTAGATTTTAAAACAAGGGTCAACACATAAACTGACTTTTGATTCATTTAGATACTCATCCTCTGTTGTTTATGCTGTAAATGATGAACTTTTTAATTTTGATTTATAAGCCGAAAGATAATTTCTTTTTGACTTAAGAAACATCATATTAAGCACATTAAAAATATACTTTTAGTGGTATTAATCCAATATATGCCTATTAAATATTGACCAATGGCAGTTGGAAACACTTTGGGCCAATTATCAAATGCTATTGCTATCACTGGTTAAATACAGTGCTTGCTTATACATGACATGATGTGGATACTAGCTAAATACTGCTCTCTTAACGAAAGGGTTATGGTACATAAGTTAATTTATCTTAAAAATATGATCTTCACATTTTTTTTTAGAAGCTTGTTCTTCTTTTTATTTAAAATTGCAAGAAATAACGACTTTGATTTCACTTTTTATTAGAAGCCAAAGAGTTAAAATACTAGACTTAAAATCAATATTTTCAATTCGAAACATATTTTAATTTTGTAATATGTTGTTTTATTGTAGTTTCTTATCAACAACAAGAAGTGAAAGAAAATGAAATAAACCAGGAAACATTGAAGTTGTATTTAGATTGGAGTAAAGAGGAGAAATTTTCTAAAGGCATACCCAGGTTCTATTACAAGGTCTTTATACATGATGTGCAAACATTATAATTCTTGCTAGTGATTTTATTCTCTCTTTGTAAATTTTATAACTTTTTTTTTATTGTTTGTAATTATAATCAGAGACCCAGGGCCAAAAGATTTTTGTTACTCCAGTTCCACTCGCAGATAGTAGGCGAAGCTCCTGCTCCACTAAGATTACGGCAGTTTTAATATACATTTATGAGCGCTTTTAAGCTACCGATTTTAATTTGAAGAGAAACAAAGAAATAATAATAATCATCAGCTCTCACAGATACTATAAATGTAGTTCAATTTACAGTTGAGTTATTTGTTGATTCTTGAAACAAGAATTGAATCTCATAAATTCTCATTCATTCTGCTTAGCTTCTATTGTTTTGAAATTCTACCGATATTAAAAGAAATATTTAAGTTAGTTTATTTTAAGATGAAAAGCAGTATCTCTCGATATTAAAAGAAATATTTAAGTTAATTTATTTTAAGATGAAAAGCAGTATCTCTCGATGCTTGTAATGAAGGAAAAATATAAGGATGTGTTACAGTTTAAGGAAAATGCCTCAAATATTAGTTTTGATGGTTATGCATCAGTTGATGAAAATGTTGAAACTTGTGGTTAAAAAAATGGTTGTTCAAGGTAAGAAGCGCGAAGTGATGCTGATGTAAACAACAAAATGGAACTACAACCAAAAACAATTTGTTGAAGAACTAGCTTGAAGCCTTTAAGATAATGAGGAACTTTATGTATTAAGTCAAACTTACAGAAAATAGACAATTATCTGTTACCTAAGTCAAAAATGAGAGCTGAGAAGAAAAATGTTCAAAACAAAATTTCTAAATATTTTATATAAATAGATGTGTTAATTTATCTTCTTTAGTATCGTAAATTTTTTACATTGAGTTTATAATTTTTTTTTCTGCAAATTTTTTTTATTTATATTAGAAGATAATAATTTTTTCAAGCTCATTAATTTTAATATATTTTCAAGTCATTATTTGATATTTTATTTTGACCCACATTCGACGTTTTCCAATATCTATGGCTTATAAATTTATACTGTATTTTAAGTCTTTATTTACAATATTTCTCAATAATAAATTTTTTTTTATTTAAACAGTACAGTTTTGAAATAAATAATTATTATAAAACTGATAATTAGCACTTGATTGCAGGTTATAAGTGGATAATAAATTTTTAAAATTTATTTTTCATTTTTTTGCAGGTTCCTAATGAAGATAATAGTTTACAGCAAAAACTAAGAGATGAAGCAAGGTATTATAAACAAAGATTATGCTTTTTACTTTGAAAATGTGTTATATTATGTT
This sequence comes from Parasteatoda tepidariorum, assembly GCF_982258835.1. Taxonomy (NCBI): domain Eukaryota; kingdom Metazoa; phylum Arthropoda; class Arachnida; order Araneae; family Theridiidae; genus Parasteatoda; species Parasteatoda tepidariorum. The sequence continues at coordinate 90,105,264 of NC_141763.1, read as the reverse complement.
ATGAAATTCATTCTCTTACTTGTATGTGTCTTAGTCTGAAAAGTTCAAATAAATAAATGAAACACCCTGAATAACCTTTTGATCAGATTTTCATATACTAGGACTCAATATGCTAATTAGTCAGTGCAGCCGATATTTAAAGTTGTGAAATCAGACATAAAAGCATACTGTCCTTGGACAAAGATACCTTTTCTCAACGGATTATAATTTCTGACCCCCAAAATATAGATGATAGCTGCAATTATTGAAATATGATAAAAAAGTTTGCACTCCTTAAGGTTAGTTTATTTTTGCGTATTTTGTCATAGCATGAAAACTTTTTAATTGAATCGAAAATTTTCGTGTGCATTTAAAATTTTGTTTATTCGAGATATTAGTTTTAAAAAATGAAATTTATTATTTTATTTATATACAGTCTAAAGATTTTTGAATTGCAAAGTGTACATATTTCTACTGATTGAAATTTTATATGTTAAAATACGAAATAGGTTGAATAGTTTCTGAGAAATTGAATTTTAAATATCCATATATATTTAACTATTTTAAGTATACAGTTTTTTAAAGTTTGAGTTCTCCGGAACTATCTGAGCAGGTAGTTGGATTTTGCTTTTATTTTATATTGTTGATTTAAGACTTATGTTAAAAAAATTTTGTCTACATGTTTTTTTTCTATTTTTTTGTTTTTTTTTGTTTAGGGCAGTTTTTATTGAAAGAAAAAATAAAGAATTGTTGGATAATGAAGATTTAAAGGTTAGTTGCAATACAAATTTTTTTGCCAATTTTATTTTTAGATGTAATTTAAGTTTTTTGAACTGTTAATATGATGGATCTTTTTGAAGAATATGTTATATTTTAATGACAAAATTGTATACACTGTGCTGTATATGTAAACGATGCTAAGCAACATGACTGAAGC